>NC_057795.1:433985320-433988339 GCF_018294505.1 Triticum aestivum | reverse complement strand
AAAAGTCGCAGGAACACGAGCAGCCCTGCACAAACAGCCGAAAACGGAAACCTGAGGTCAAGTCAGAGAGAGCTGAGGCGTTGTGCCGCTCCCGTGCTGGCGTTGGCGTTCCTCCCCTTTGTCCGGCCCCCCTTCCCCCTCGCCCTTCCAAAGCCACAAACCAAACCCTAGAATCTCACGGTACCAGGAAGGAACCTTCTGATCCCCAAAAGAGAGCGCGGAGGCCGGAACCTGCGTAGGTATCACATTTCTTCCTTGCTTCGTCTTCTCCTTCCATCTAGGGCGAGATTACGCCTTCTTCCTATGCAGTTCCGCGGCGTTAGAAACGAAGACCTCGCCTGTTTTTGTTTTTGTTTTTTTTGGCTACTAGTTCCACCCCCCACCCCCGCTTCGTTTGTAAATCGTCTGAGTGGTCGACGTTGGTACTGATTTAGGATTTCCAGCAGCGCATTGCGTATGCTTATCTTTGCTGGTTGCCGTTATTTAATCAGCGAAAGAGCTTGATGGTTTTACCTGAAGATGGTTGGGAACTCCAATGGATTGGGAACAGAGAAGAAAAAATGGTTTCTGTTGTAGTGGTAATTCTAGGTCCCAGGAGCTCAATGGAATCGTTGTCCTAGTAGTGATTGCAGGAAGAAAGAACTTCTGCTGGGAGCTAGGAAGCTCTGAAACCGATGCCATGGTCTTCATATATTTTTGCTTATTAAGATGATCTTTATCCTGTTTCACGGATTTTGATATTAAGGCAGGGGATCTAAATTAGTATTCTGTTGTGATTCTGATTCTGATATTAAGGCAGGGGGTCTAAAATGTTATTCTGATGTGATTTTGATATTAAGGCAGGGGATCTAAATAGTATTCTGTTATGATTTTGATATTAAGGCGGGGGATCTAAAATAGTGTTCTGTTGTGCGCTTCTTGTTTACTGAAGATGTGCCAATGCTTGCACCAGCATGTCACTTGGGCCCCGGGTCTTGAGTATTTCACATTCAGTTAAGCCTGTACAACTGGGTAAACAAATGTAAGAATCATGGTCATTAGAGGTACATGAGTATGAGTCACATGATACCT
Source organism: Triticum aestivum (assembly GCF_018294505.1). Classification (NCBI taxonomy): domain Eukaryota; kingdom Viridiplantae; phylum Streptophyta; class Magnoliopsida; order Poales; family Poaceae; genus Triticum; species Triticum aestivum. The sequence continues at coordinate 433,987,268 of NC_057795.1, read as the reverse complement.
TAGGTCAGTCTAAATCTCCATGTGATCATTATTTGAGATCATTGGAGAATTAATATTCTTGGATTTGAACAAGTTTTTGCACATCTTATGATTTTTTTTAGTTCTTTACAAGCTCCCGCTTGATCTTAATTAGCAACTGCATGGTCAAAATTTAGTTTAAACAGGAGGATCCAAGTGCCACATGGCAATTAGTTACTACCTAAGTTAAGTTTAGTCCTCTATTTTGTATTTACCCACTTCTACAATTTGTGGAGGCCTAAGTGTGCCATTCTCAAGTTCGAGGGGTCAAGTGACATGGCCGTGCAAATTAAACACCTATGGTGTGTTCTGCTCTATTTTGGTCTTGGGAATAGTTCACTTTATGTTGTTTAAGTTGGCAAATTTTCTTTGGTGGACAGGTTGGGCATGATTCATTGAACTATGGGTCGTCTCAAGGCAAGGGCACGGGAAGCCTCTGAAAGCAATCAAAAGAATGAACATCGCTCCATATGCTTACACTCTTTTTCTGATCTGTCACATGTTTCTGCAGCTACTTTTATGTATCTTTTGAAGGACTGCTACTTCTATGGTATACTTATTTCCTTTATGTCATCCTTAAATTTCCATGAATGTGATGCTTCTGTAATTCGGTATTCATTATTTATTCGTTGAATTGCTTTTTTCTAAGCCCTGCCACAACTTGTTCTGTAAACTATGAAAATAGAACATTCCAAAACAAACTAAACTTGTGTTAGAAAGTATAGCCCCTGTGCAATCTGTAATTGGGATGAGGTAAACTTTAACATCATAATATAGCGCACGGTCTTGAATCCTTTGCTTTCCAAACTCCTTGTAATTTATGAGTAGCCTACTGTAGTTATCTACTCCGTCACAGATGTGTCATTGCCTTGTTCTTTTATGTCTATTTGATTCTTGATCTTCTCCTTTATGTTATTTCTTATGCTTTTCATAACTCTGACCTTTTGTAAGCTTTAATTTAGGAACCCACAAAGCAACCGCAAAGTTCAGGATCCTTCAGCAGCAGGTTAAAAGAGCATTAAATAATGCTCCTCAGCCAGGCCCATTCACATACATTGTCCAATGCATGTACATTATACCTTTGTTGGGCCAAAGTCATGCTGAAGGGTTCAGCCATATGTTGATATCTTCTCTAAGGCATTTGAAATCCGTGGAGTCAGTACAGAAGGATTTTATTGATGCAAAGTGTCTTGCTGCACGGCTTGTTCTTGATATCCTTGCTTCTGTTGTACCCCATGAAGAACGCATACTGGTAAAGCTCCTTGAGACATTCGATATTGAGTTGAAAGATATGGCCCATGCTTTCCGTGGTTCAGAGTTGGGTGATGAAGATCTAGCGGCAGCAAGAGAACATCTTAAACAGCATGTGCAGTACTTTATGAAATCAGAATCATATGTGACTGCTGTGGCCCTGATGACACGCTTTTCCATCCAATGCTGTGATGAGTCATTTCTCATGAAACTGATTGGAAGTAAGCAATACAAGGCAGCAGAGGAGTGGGCAGCTTTCATGGGGAAAGAAATGATAATTTTGATAATTCAAAAGTATCTAGATGTTAAAATGCTAAAGAGCGCGAATGAGCTGGTAAAACAATATGACCTTGCAGAAGAGTTTCCGGATGTTAATTATTTGTATAAAGAGAGGTGACTTTCCTGTTGCTCAATGGAAAGTGATTATAGGATATTTGTTTAGGGTTATTTAGAATTTTTATGAGATCTATTTGCAGTTTGCTAAAGAAGCTGGCAGAGAAAGGGTGCTGGGATGTTGCAGAAGTCCGTGCCAAGAAGGATACAAAGCTGATGGAATACCTGGTAACTTGCATCCATCTTACCACAGTCAACTTTCTAGACGTGTTTGCTGTTTATACATGCCCTAGATCATTATTCTATTTGGATCAACAGAAATTCGGATTCATTTTATTAAGACATT
>NC_057795.1:433745812-433984983 GCF_018294505.1 Triticum aestivum | reverse complement strand
GGTTATGATTTTTTAGCGAAGCTGTTGCTCGTCTACTTTTTTTTGAAACTATACACTTTAGATGGAATGGAATACATCTTCTGCTGGCAACCTTTGTGTATCATAGAAGGAATTGTTTGCATTGTTATGTTGTGCACAGGTATATCTTGCTATGGAAGCTGGCTATATGGAGAAGGTTGATGAGCTTTGCGAACGGTACTCTCTTGAAGGTTATGTCAATTCTTTGGGTAAGCACACCTATGATGCTATTGATCCAACATTACGCTATAGATCTATATTCTGGTTAGTGGTTACTTCTATAGAGCTATAATGTTATTGATCCAACATTAAGCTAACACTTATCTATTCTGTATAGTATTTAACACCTAGCTTCTATTCTAGAATCACCTTTACACTTGAATTATCTGTTTAAAAGACACCCCGTTCATATTTCTTTCGGATTATGTAATACTCAGTTACTCAGTACAATGATTCAATTAAGAGTATATTTCGCAAAAAATGTACACATTGCCGCAAAACTACAGATTTAAGGGTCAATTCAATAATCTTCAAATTGAGGGGCAATTTATAAAAACTATTGATTCTTGGATGATGTAGGTTGAGAAATATGGCATGTCAGTTTATTATTCAATTCATCTTAACTAGTTTATCTTATAAGAGCTGTATAAAAGAACAACAAATATTTAGAATTAGCATTTTCACTTGTACAAAGAAATGAGGTGGCAGCACCACCAGCCCTGAAGATAACGTGAATGCAAGCTGCCAGGTGGATGCAAAGTTAGTATACAAGTTACCGAAAGGAGGGCGATATAGTTTCTGAATTTTGCATCCTAGTTTCGGATAATACTTTTTTATGGATCACGGCATATGAATACCATGTGACTCTGGTCAACTGGTAGTTGAGCCGTTCAATTCAGTTGGTCGAACGTTCCCAGGTATAATTTTTTTAGTGCACTCTGATGGTATCTCATTGTGTAGCATCACCCCCTCACCCTAATTTATGGACCTAAATATGAATGTTGGTTTTAGAAAGAGACAAAGAGTATACTTCATATGCTGGAACTAACTTTATTCCACTAGTTCCATTTCTCTTCTTGATGTGTATTTATTATGACACAGTTCCAGAAGAAGTCATGTGTCAGTCTGACTACTTAGAGCTGAAGAAATTGATTTTAGAAGAGATTGTCTGGGTTGATGAGATCAACGGATTACTTAGTGCAACAACTTATATTGAAGCTTGTAAAATTATCGGTGTGGATTGCGAATGGAAACCTAATTACGAGAAAGGCAGCAGACCTAATAAGGTTAGTGATGCCTTAGTTCAAATTGTTGCCCGCCTCTATGTTTGCTTGGTTTTCTAGTATGACTATGGTCTCCCTAATATAGTGTAAGCTTACGATGCAATTTATCGCGATGTAGTATATGCGGAAATTCAAAACCCTCCCCTAGTGCTCTTCAAAAAGGTATGGTTGAATAAAATGGGCTAATTATTTCGCATGAATTTAGTGGTTCATGTATTCACTTCATCATCGGTCATGACAATACATCATAGGCGATCATCTGGGGTTCCTAATCATTTTCTAATGTTAACTTTTTTGGGCCTACTATGTTACTGTTAAGTTTCCGTGATATTTTGAGTTCCCCTGCAAGAAGATTCCCATTCTAATCTGTCTGCATATTTTAGTTCTTCCATTGACATGTTTCACCTGTATGGCCAGGTTGCTATCATCCAAATTGCGTCAGATAAGAAAGCTTTCATCTTTGATCTGATTAAGCTGTATGAAGATGATCCTAAAGCATTGGACTGCTGCTTCAGGCGAATCATGTGTTCATCTAACATATTAAAGCTGGGTACTATGTTAATATGATCAATTACCCCTGTCTACCATATGCCTGTTTTTCTTATAAGAACGTTTCCTTGTTGTGCATGAAAAGAACTAACATTTTTCCCATTGCAAACAATAGGCTATAACCTGCAATGCGATCTGCATCAGCTGTCACAGTCGTATGGAGAATTGTTATGTTTCCAGTCCTATGAAATGCTACTTGATATCCAGAAGCTGTTCAAAGAGACTACTGGTGGTCTCTCTGGATTGTCAAAGGTATTTTATGATCTAAAAAATCTACAACACTCAGCTGGTATCCAGCTGATTTGCTCATCTTTCTACGTAGAAACTATGACAAGCTATGTCCCTTTATATGTTTGAAAATACTATCAGAAAATATTAGGAGCTGGTTTGAACAAGACACGGCGGAATAGCGACTGGGAGCAGCGACCTCTCAGCCAGAATCAGGTCTTTTATTCACCCACTGTTTTTTTTTGCTCATGTTTCTTTAAAGCAGTCATGTAAAGATCTTAATCCTTATGAACTGCTGCCCCCTTTATCTGTATGATTGATTTCTAATAATTTGGACATTGTCAAGTTTTAGAGTCCTACTTTGTTTTGTCAGTTGCGGCATGTGTTTAGGATGAGCTGGCCCAGATCTCTTGTCTAGATTTGACTAATATCTCTCTTGTAAAATACATTAGTGGGAATAACTACATTTCCTTGCTGCAATTTTTACCCTTTTTACATGGAGATTTTTTTTTAATAATAGGAAAAGCACCGAATACACTCAACTCAAGGGTATAGGCAGTGCAGGTTAAATTTGTACATTTTAACTGTAAGTTAGTGGAATCTGAAGGCTAATAGGACAATTTGTGATATAAGCCACATTTCCTGGAAAAATGAGCAACTCAGCACCTTTTTTCTTGCATATTTTTTATTCGTGATTCAAACTAGGTCAAATGTGCTTTACGTTGTCTATCAAGGGTGTAAAGTGCCACCACTAATACAGAGATCTGCATGCCTCCTTCTACAGAAAGAGTATGCCGCTCTTGATGCCGCGGTCCTTGTTCATATATTCCATCATGTCAGGGGGCAACCTCAGTTTGGTGTAAACGAGGGACGCCAGGTGGAATGGAAGTCTCATATTGTAAGTTCTCACTCCAAACAAACATCATTGGACTAATTTTTATTTTACTGTATATACGCCAATCTTGGACATTATGTAATACAATTAATTCCGTTTAATAGGTTTCCCGAGTAAATCGTGCACGTAGTCCCTTGCGGTTCTAAAACTACCAGGGATGCGCAAGGCAATTATTGGGAACGGAGTTCCTCTTGAATTCTGACAGCTGCAAACAAGCACCTACTGGTCAGCTTCATCTTCTCAGGAACCAACCTGTTGATAGGCTTCTGTAGTTTTCTCGCGCCCTAGCTGGTCTCAGTGGATTGGTGCTGTGACTCAGTTGTAAACCCCCTTGTAAATATTGCATGCTTTTGGGTTTGGCACTCTCCCCTCTGTCGCATTTTGGTTAATGCGATGCAATCGCTGCCACCTGGACCCTTCATCTTGTTGGTGGTGAGTATGAAAATAGTTAAACCATGGTTTAAGAATGTCTTTTTGGGGGTGATGGGTTGGTGATAATCCTTAGATTGAGAAGTTAAGAGGAGAGTTGTGAGATTGGACATGAGAATTGTTATAAGTCTCAGTCCTCTGTTTGACATTGAATAGGTATTACGTTTGGGATTTTGAGAAATGTTTGTTCACTTGTTTGGTTAGCAGTAATTCACAAGGGATTAGCCAAGAGATGGCAAGTTACGACATGGGTCGATTTTTTTTTAGGGTCAGATATTTGATGTAGCTCGTAGGTTTCATAAGCAAACTTCTCGCATGGATAATGTTTACAAAGCATTAATGTGGAGCATCAAAGTTTCCCTACATAATGTTTGTCTGAATTTCTCTGGAAATGGTCATGAAGAGCTCCTGCCCGGCGCAATTCCAACGAAGTATTAGGGTACGCTACCGCCAGCTGATCTAGAATTCAAAAAAAAAAAAACCTCTCAAATGCTACCTCTGTGCCTGGCTTGCAATCCAAAACCAAACGGCTAACCGTGGAACCGCGACAACCTTGACATTAGAAACATTCACCACAAGCTTGTGCATAATTCGTCCTAAGACCCGCACCGAAGCCTTGGCCCAACTGCTGACTGCGACGATCTTAACGCCCGGTGGTCGCAAGCTTCTTTGGGCATGGACGAAAAGTAGAGGAAATGGTGCATGCCATGCCTACCTAGCGGTTGATCTGAGACTAGCGGAACAGCATAGCATTCTAAAATGTGGCTGCCAATGCTTTACTAAAAATTCTTAATATATGAAAACATTGTCCCTAAAAATATAGTTTTTTTTTTTGCGGGGACATGGAAGGTGCATAGCGGACGGCTAAAGCGTGCGGAGAATGTCAAGAGAGGGCGGGGTCGACCGATTTTGACATGGGAGGAGTCCGTTAAGAGAGACCTCAAAGATTGGAGTATCGACAAAGAGCTAGCTATGGACAGGGGTGCGTGGAAGCTTGCTATCCATGTGCCAGAGCCATGAGTTGGTTGCGAGATCTTATGGGTTTCACCTCTAGCCTACCCCAACTTGTTTGGGACTAAAGGCTTTGTTGTTGTTGTTGTTGTTGTTGGGGACATGGAAGGTGTTCCACTATTTAGTTAATAGTGAAGCGCCATTAGCCTACTTGCATTGGAGTTCTCCTAACACCATGGCTCAAAACTCTGGGCCGGAAGCCCGGAAAATCCACTCTCTCACGACCAGGTCTCAACGACAAACCTACCAGCCCTCTTGAGATCCTTGAGCCACCCCGAAGCATCCTCCCGCGGAACACCGCCTTCTTGACATAGAACTTCTTCCAACGCCGCTGTAACATCGGCGGGCATTCTGGTCGAAGACCCGGCGACGTATATCGCAGCCTTGGACGACTCGGAGCACAGCATGTCCAGCACTCTCGCCCCCTGCTCCTTTATCTTGTCCTGCACGTACACTTTCCGAGGTTGATCCCGAGAGAAGGCGACGAAGAAACCGCCGCCCTTGTCTAGGGACAGCACCCCTCCTTGCCCCTGGGCGTGTTTCAGCCAGAAGTCCTTGTACAGGAAATCGCTGTCTTGGTTTCTACAGCCGAAGAAGAACATAACAGGAGCAGTAGTTGGCTCCGCTGCGCTCTGTGCGGCCCTTTCCTCCACGAATGCGTGGAACGGCGCGCACCCGGTTCCCGGCCCGATGAGCAGGAGAGGAACCGATGGCCGTGGGCGAGGCAGCGATCCTCGGCGTATCCAACATGGTATAAGTTGATCGCCTGCGTGTAAGTGCACTGTGAGTGACATTTTCTTCGTGTGATTTCTAGCTAAAACGAGCAATGCATACCTTCATTTGGACTGAGCCCCGCTAGCCATGTGGAGCAGAGACCATGCCGCACCCTCTTCCAAGGAGTAAGCCATGATACTACACTAACAGTCAAGTGTATCTGGTTTGGGTGGACTAAGTGGGACGACGATATGGAAAAGGCTCTTTTCTTCAACGGAGGCGTCAGTTGCACCAGCCATTCAAAAGGCATTTGCACCGAGGGGAAATCCACCAATACCTAAAACTCAGTGCAAAATCCACGCAAGTTTAAGTCAGAGGACAACACTGCAAGAAAATTGGTGTTAAAACCAGTGGTAAGGCATTACTTACTTCTAGAACAGTCCGGTTCTCCTTTTGATTGTACCGGTAAAGGTCGCCCCTTCCTTCAGGAGTAGTATAATCCTGAAGTTTTGCTTTTTCACGTTCATCTGTTGCAAAATAGCTCATGACCTACCAAACAGCATGGCATATTAGTCATAGTCATCAAGGATATCAGAGGCCAATATAAGATAGTATCAAACAACTAGACAACATGTGTATGCGACGAAGCATTCAGGGTAATTTCTCTTGCCTCAAAGAAATATCGCCGAGGGGAAGCTGATGTGACATCCATTGTCAAAGCAACAAAGGTCTTTAGCTTGATGGGATCTTTAGGAACGTTGTCCCCACCCTTTGTTCGAACCTGGGCAGCAAAATAAATTGTTCCCTCTTTCGTTAGCAAGAGAACTGCAACAGATTCACTGCTTGAGAAGATATAGCAACAAAGACACAACTAATACAAGAATTCAAGATATATCCCTAGTTTTATGGATAAACTCAAGAACTACACATTTGAGATTGAGAAAGAAAAAGTGTTTATTGTCTAAACCATGATAACTGCTAGCCCTACTCAAGCAGTAGACATACATATAAACACAAACAAGTACTCCCTCCGTCCCAAAATTCTTGTCTTAGATTTGTCCAAATACGGATGTATCAAGTCACATTTTAGTATTAGATACATCCGTATCTAGACTAATCTAAGACAAGAATTTTGGGACAGAGGGAGTAAAACACAGTCATCTTCTTACATCTTTACTTGGCACACACTACTGCTAGCTATGCTACTCTCTAGCTGTAGCTAAGCTACTAAAGCAAGCAATTAGTTATTTTCATTTTGCAATAGAGTGTGCACAAAGCTACTAATGTTGGCCACAAAAGTGGAGCAGAGAAACATATACAGAGAATAAAAAGCTAAATCCACAAGACGACAGAACAGATCCACATACCGTAATGTAACAATCGGGATCCAAGTTACAGCGCTTAATGAAATCATCAACAAGTGATGGATTCTGACTTGGTAAAATTTCTAGAACATCATCAACTTGATAGCTGATGGCCTAAAATGACAAAACGGTACATTCTTTTAGTTTCCTTCATGTGTTCAGAAGATGGGGTTGCAAGCGAATATGATCAAACGGATCAAAGAACATACAGAACGCCGATCTTCCAATTCAAAGTGGCGGACATCTCTGTCAGTGTCTCCCTTAGTCAAACGCTGATTTGTACCTAAAAAGGTTAGCAATGCCAACAACAACAGAAACTAAGTAAATAAAAACGGATCAACTAAGTTATAAAGCAATGTTCATTTTGTAGCTACAATACAGATGAAGCATGAGCTATAAGGATTCCTCCCATCCATACTAACAACAGTGAGCATGAGTTATGATGACCTTCTTTTATATTGGAGATATACTTCGAAGGTGTCAGTCATGGGAACTGTCAAGAGCAGAACGGCTCTGAGCCTATGATGATGGAATTGCACTTGTCCTTCCAGCACCCATCTACTATGCAGGAGCTTATGCATAATACTACAGCAAGGTCGTAGAAAATAGCCTACTAAACTATCACTTACGGATTAGGAATTCAGTTCAAATCCTTTCAACAACTGATGGATTTGTTGAGTGTAGCATATAAACATTATAAAGTTTCCGAGGAATAAATAATAAAGTTACCTAATACACAAGATAGGGAAATATCTTATATGTTAATGCAGAACATTCCCTACAGATGAAAATGTATATCCACATATAGAGTTGCTGGATCAGCTAAACATGCCTAAGAATAAAATAGAAACTGACTTGAACTGTTAAGCTCTTAGAGAGGTACACAGAGCATACCATTTGTAACATGTGTTGTGGCTCTCTGCTATTATGGCACTTTTGCAACATAGGCAATGTTGCATAATTTTTTGTTCTTTCTTTTTTGCAGCATAAGTGATGTTGCGGGAAAAAAATTGCAACACAGGTAATGTTGCAAAAAAAAATTGCAATGAAGATGGTGTGCAAAAACGTCCCCACATGTTGTCGATTCATGTCGTAGGAGCACAACTATTGTTCGTCATCGTCGCTTGCAATTCCGGCATAGCAATTGCAATAGGGAGACGACCAATGATGGTCGGGAACGACACAGAGGAGGTCAACGGAGGCACGACTGCCCAGCAGGTGCCGACCGTCGTTTTTCACCTTTCTACAACATAGATGATGTTGAGGGAGGATTTTTGCAACAAAGGTCATGTTGCAAGAAAAAATGTTTTCCCCCTTTTTGTAACATAGACGATGTTGGGGGAGGATTTTTGCAACAGAGGTCATGTTGCAGAAAAAAAAATCATTTTTATGTTTTTGCAACATAGCTGGTGTTGCGGGAGGATTTTGCAACAGAGGTCGTGTTGCAGAATTTTTTCTGTCTTCACCTTTCTTAACATCGGTAGTGTTATGGAAAAAATTATATAATATAGGTAATGTTGCAGAAAAATTTACAATAAAGATGAAGTGACGAAGCTACGGAGCACAACGGCCGTTCGCCTTTGCAACACCACCGGTGTCCTACTAGCCTACTAGTATTAGCTAGGGATGTATCTGGTGCACCGGGGCAATTTGTGCTACCGGTGCATCGGTCACCCGTTGCACATTCCAAAATGTTCAAAAAAATCCGGAAAAAAATTAGTGTATTGACACAACATCAATGTACGTTGTCGCAAAAATTTAAATCAATATTTGAAACATTGCTTGAGATATAAAAATAACAAATTTGACATTGAATAGTACATAACACAAGTTGGGCTTCAGTTTTGGCCCATTAGCACATTGACGTCAAATTTGTCGTTTTTGTATCTTGAGCATTGTTTTGAATTTTGAATTGAACTTTTGTGACAACTTACATTGATGTTGTACAAATTTATTTTCGGGATTTTCAAAAATATTTTTAGATGTGCAACGGGGTCCGGTGCACCAGTAGCACCAATTGCCTTGGTGCGCCAGATATGTTCCCAGTATTAGCTGGCTAGTATCGTGTGAAGCGCTGAAATTGAAAGACACACGCCAGGCAACTGAAAAGGTAGTATGCTTAAAATCAGCTGGCTGTTCACAAGCTTTTCCCTAACAAACATCATCGAGGAAATACATTGTGTGAAGTTTGAAAAAAAAGGATAAAATAATACATCTTGATGTTTTTCGGCTAGACCTCAGCCAAGAAGGCCCATGTGGGGCCCACGTGGCCACCCCTTGGGCCGCAAGCCAGGGGCGCGTGGGGACACACGGGACACCCTGGTCATATTTTACTATCGGAATTCCGGGAGCTCCTAATCGGCGCCTTCTGCGCCGGTTATGATAAGTGGCGCCTGCAGCCACTCCTAGCTGGGTTGTTTCTGAGTCGGCCCAACTAATGTCGCGCGCTGAGCTGATTTCGAATGTCTGGACTGTTTCGCGCGCTGTGCTGATTTCGGCTGTTTGTACTGTTTCTAGTGTTTCTACTGTTTATTCTGTTTTCAACTGTTTCTTTAACCATTTTCTCTGCTGTTTCATTAATACAATTTATCTAAAAATATTTTTGATACAAAACATGCTTGAACCAAATATGTAATGAACTTTTTTAACAATGGGAAAATCTCCATAAAACAGTAGAAACCTCGTGATTGAAAATTGATACTGACAGTAGTTGTACTACTTATAACAAGTAATCTTCTGGATTGCAGAAACAACTTATAAAAATTCTTCTTCGCAAACGATCTCTCCGGAAACAGTAGCGAACCAATTTTCTACATCAAGTGGTGCTGCAAAATTTCAAAAAGAGAATATATTTAGTTAGTTAAGTTGAAGAAAAATTAGTATGTACATTTTTTGTCCAAATATTTGTTAACTAGTACATGGGTCCTAGTGTTATAGGAACTGATGTAGTACTAATAAATCACATAATTCTTACAGAGTACACCTTTATAGCAGTACATACTTTTGGTTGTGAGAAAATCCTTTTACTTGAATAACCGGAACCCCTGTAGCATAAAAGCAAGAGAGATTTTAAATTAAAAAAATGTTCTACAGTTCCATTTCTAACAATGATAGTGTAAAACAGCATGAATTTGAGGCAGTAGTTTCTAACTTACGTGATTTTGAAGAAATGACCTCACTGCTGGTATTTGAACCTCGCTATTTTTGTATGTTGCAATCTCGTACAAGAATATTTTACGCAAAGCTTGCAAATCAACCTGTTTGCACAGTTGTGATATTTTTTTGATTATTTTTTTCATATATCAAATTAAACATCTGCAAAAATATTTTGTTTCTTTAGAAATAAGAAACTCTTACAGTAGAGAATCCTGGAACTCCCATGCCACGATATGTTTTAAGAATTTGAAGTAGGAAGACACCTGTGTCGTACCTGCAGTGATGAAGACAATTTATCTGGCATGTTAGATTCAAATCCAGTGTAAGAAAGAAAGAATACATAACTTGAAAAATAATTTGGTCACGATTTGCTTGAATTGTAGGAAAATTTGTCAGTGACATAAGAACAAAACTGGTTAACCTGTAATGAGTTCTAGGAACTGGAACGAATCTGTAGTCAAAGTCTTTGATGCTGAATGTATTGCAGTTAGGGTAGGTCAGTGCAAACAGTGACTTGAAATTATAACAGACAGTGCTTATTATAGTTGTGAATTTGTCTTGACCAGACCCATCAGGATTCATAATATCAAAGAACTTTCCACTCTGTAGATTTGCTGTTATTAGAATCCATTGCTTATCATTGAAGCATGGCAAGTGGACCTGTGAAAGATGAAAGAAGGTTTGTTCTGTTCAAAAATTGCTAGTTGAAGAATGCAGTAAGAGAAATATATGGTTACAGAACAGTTCTTACAAAATTTGCTATTTCCAATCTGAAGCCAACTCTTGATTCACTTAAGATGTCTCTGCACATTGGGTCTGAATGTTGAAGCATAGGATTCATGAGTAGTGTCTGGTAAAAAAAAGTATAACAGAAAACTTTGTTTGGTTATCCTAACAGATGACAACACACAAGAACAATGAAGATACAGAAAAGAAAAGAGAAAGTTTAGGACCATGTCTTCTCTTTGGACAATGTGTGTGATAACATCAGTGTTTGGTATTAAACCTTGCCTTCCACGGATTAGTTGGTCTGTATTGAGCATCTTTGAGTAACAATCCAGAGAGTGTGGATTCATCCAGCAACCAGGTCTTAAAGAAATAGTCAAAGTTTTCTGGTCAACCCAAACTTCATCCACTTGGAATATTCGTTGGCTGTAATTATTGTAATTATTGTTAGAAACTTTAAATTAGAAGTTAGTAGAAAAACTGAGGAAAAGAAACAAATGCTATGAAAAAAAAGCTTGAGTATTTTACTATAACAATTTACAGCATAGTGAAATATACTATGAAAAAATACCTTGAGTCCAGAGTTGGAAGAGCTGCAGTCATTGCCTTGTAGAATTCAATTTGCACTGGACTTGAGAAGATAACTTGTTGAAACTGCAAATAGTTGGGCTGCTGAACATTTGTGGCAGAAGAGAAATGTTGAAACTGTTTCTTTCCTGCATGTATTTCATTCTGTCTGAATTTAGCTTCAAATTCATCCATCATTTTGACCAACGCTGTATTGTTAAGTGGAGTTCCGAAAGTAATGTCTGGCTTTGGAGAGTTAATCTTGAAAGGTCTAAGTGGACTATTGCTATACAGGAATGAAGTTCCAGGATTGAAGAATCTAGGGTTTGAATGAGTAGCAGGTTTGACAAGTTGGGATGAAGAACCCAGATGATTATATGTGCTTGTTTGATAAGCAGTCATACAGGGTTGGATTGTATCTTGCAGTCCATCGGTTATTGCATTAAAACTGGGTGTGTCATCTACTGGTTGAGAGAGTTGACTAGATGGGAGTTCATTCTTTTCATTATTTTGTACAAGTGTTCGTTTGTAGGGATGTGAATCAGTGAGTACTGAGTTGTCTTCTAATGGTTCTAGTTCAACTTGATGTGGTGCACAGTAGAAAGAATTTCCTGGCATTCAGAGTAAAAAATAAAAACTTATGTCAGTTAGAAAATTTAAAATTTAAAAAAATAGGCAATCTTTACTTTTTGATTCTATAAAAATAAATTGCAAGTACCTGTGACAGAAGAATTAGCTGAGATGAATTTCCAGTGAATAGAGCTAAATTTCTCTTGTCTCCAATTATGATTTATTGTTGAATTCAAGTCTTCCCATGTTGGATTTTCTCTCAGCGAATCGAGGATAACTAGTATGTATACAATGAATGTTCACAGGAAAAAAATTTATGCATTAATAATAAGAAATAACTATAGATATTGTTAGAAGTTTAGATTTGAAAAAAACGATGAACAGCAAATATAGGAAAAGTGTCCAGTACAACTGAACAGAAAAAGATTTTTATTGTATAAAAAGTCATATTACCTTCTTTAGGACAAGTGACTGTATAGGTATAGTTTTCATTAACTTGCTCTTTGCTGAAAACTTCTAGAACTGCTAAATCTTTGGAACTTGCTGATCCAAGAGCTAATGACGGGGCAAAATCTTTTTCCTCACCAATGAGCATACTTTCAGAGAAATTTGCAATCATAGAATCCACTACTTCTTGAGTAATTTCTGAATCAAAACTTGGAGGATATAAATGAGGTCCAGGAAAATCCAAGAAATCAATTGAATACATGAATGAGTCCAACTGTGTATGTTTTTGCATTTGTCTAATGGGTTTGAAGGAAGCAGCTGAGTCAGGAATAGGTACACCAATACCCAAGTGCACTTCAGAAAGAGCTTGATCTGTAGAAGCTGGACATTCACGTCCAACTTTTGAGGTAGAACTTGGAGATAATAAGTTGAGAACATCATCAACATAAGATTCCAATGTAGGAATGTAGTTTGTTAAAACTGTTTCCCAAAATTGATGAATTCATTTTGATTTTTGTTTGAACTGGTTTGTTTGAACATCATCAACATTTTTGTTTGAACTTGGAGATAAACTTAATTAGTTTTTGTTTGATTTTGAATACAAGTGAACTGGTTTTGAATATTGTGAACTAAAATTTGATGTAGTAAAAGCAAATTAAGAATTGATGAATTGAAAATTCAAAATGTTGAACTACAAATTTGGTGAAGTTAATTTGTTTTTCCTTAGGATTTGATTCATTTTGGTTCGAATCTAGTGAACTAAAATTGATGAATTCATTTTGATTTTTTGTGAACTATACTTTGAATACAAGTGAACTAGATTTTGAATCAAAGTGAAATTGGGATTAAAAAAGGGATGAACTATACTTTGGATACAAGTGAACTAAAATTTCAATTCAAGTGAAGTCAATTTTGAATACAAGTGAACTGAAATTAGAAAGTGATGAACTGGATTTGAATGTTGCGACCTAAAATTTCAATGTTGGTGAACTAGTTTTGACTGTGAACTAAATTGTTTTTAAATGAACTATTTTTTAATAAAAAATCCGATGTAGTAAATGCGAATTTAAAAATGATGAATTGAACTTTAAAATTGTGAACTACAAATTTGGTGAACTTAATTTGTTTTTTTAAGATTTGATTAATTTTGGTTCGAATCTAGTCAACTAAAATTGATGAATTCATTTTGAATTTTGTGAAACTATACTTTGAATACAAGTGAACTAAATTTTAAATCAAAGAGAAATTGGGATTAAAAAAAGGGATGAACTGGATTTGAAAAAATGGTGAACTAAAATTTCAATGTTGGTGAACTAGTTTTTAATGTGAGGTAAACATTTTTTTTGTGAACTACTTTCGAATAGAAATTTGATGAAAGGACTTCAAAATTTAGTTCACTAAATTTTGTGAACAAATTTTCGATGTCGATGAACTAATTTTGAATTCAAGTCACCAATATTTTTGGTGTACTAGAAATCTAATGAACTTAATTAATTTTTCTTGATCTAAGTTTGAGATTTGATGAACTAATATTGATTTTAGTGAACTAAGTTTGATGAACTCACCAAGATTTTAGTGAACTATAAAACGAATATAATTTCACAAAATATTGAATCCACGTGAAATAAATTTTGTGATCTATGTTGGTGAACTAATTATGAATTCAATTGAACTATTTTTTTGTGATCTATGTTGGTGAAGTAAAACTTTAATCTTGGTGAACTAAATTTGAATCAATTGAACTAGTTTGTTTTTTGTGTGAGTTCAAAATTTGATGGACATAATTTGTTTTTATTTGAATTATTTTATATTTGATGAACTGAGTTTGGATTTAGTGAATTAGAATTGATGAAGTCAATTTGAATTTTGTGAACAGAATTTTCAATACAAGTGAATTGAAAATAGAAAAAGTGACATCTTGGAATTAAAAATGATGAACTATATTTGAAATAGTGTGGAAAAAATTCAGTGTGGTAAAGCAATTTTGAATTTGAACTAATCATGAACTACTTCTGAATACAAAAATTTGATGAAGTGACTTTAAACACACTTCATCAAATTTTTGATCTAAAAGCTGTGAACTAAAATTGGTGAACTAAAATTTGTGATAACTATTGGTGAACTAATTTTGAATTCAAAGTGAACTACTTTTTTTATTTGAACTACAAATCTAATGAACTTAATTTATTTTTCTTGATCTATGTTTGAGATTTCATGAACTGAGATTGAATTTAATGAACTAAAATTGATGAACTAAACTTCAATATCGTGAATTCAAGCTCAGTAAATTTTGAATACAAGTGAACTAAAATGAGAAAGTGATGAACTGGATTTGAATATTGTGAACTAAAATTTCAATGTTGGTGAACTAGTTTTGAGTGTGAACTTATTTTTTTTGTGAACTAGATTTGAATTAAAATCCGATATAGTAAATGTAAATTAAGTGAACTAAAAGTTCAATGTTGGTGAACTAATTTTGAATTCGAGAACAAGTAGTTTCTTTTTTGTGAACTAAAAAATGGTAAACTTAATTAGTTTTTGTTTGATTTTGAATACAAGTGAACTGGATTTGAATATTGTGAACTAAAATTTGATGTAGTAAAAGCAAATTTGGTGAACTTAATTTGTTTTTCCTTAGGATTTGATTAATTTTGGTTTGAATCTAGTGAACTAAAATTGATGAATTCATTTTGAATTTTTGTGAACTATACTTTGAATACAAGTGAACTAGATTTTGAATCAAAGTGAAATTGGGATTAAAAAATGAATAAACTATACTTTGGATACAAGTGAACTAAAATTTGAATTCAAGTGAAGTCAATTTTGAATACAAGTGAACTGAAATTAGAAAGTGATGAACTGGATTTGAATGTTGCGACCTAAAATTTCAATGTTGGTGAACTAGTTTTGACTGTGAACTAAATTGTTTTTAAATGAACTATTTTTTAATAAAAGATCCAATGTAGTAAATGCGAATTTAAAAATAGAAAGTGATGAACTGGATTTGAATGTTGCGACGTAAAATTTCAATGTTGGTGAACTAATTTTGACTGTGAACTAAATTGTTTTTAAATGAAGTATTTTTTAATAAAAAATCTGATGTAGTAAATGCGAATTTAAAAATGATGAATTGAACTTTAAAATTGTGAACTACAAATTTGGTGAACTTAATTTGTTTTTCTTTAAGATTTAATTAATTTTGGTTCGAATCTAGTCAACTAAAATTGATGAATTCATTTTGAATTTTGTGAAACTATACTTTGAATACAAGTGAACTAAATTTTAAATCAAAGAGAATTTGGGATTAAAAAAGGGATGAACTGGATTTGAAAAAATGGTGAACTAAAATTTCAATGTTGGTGAACTAGTTTTTAATGTGAGGTAAAAAAAATTGTGAACTACTTTCGAATAGAAATTTGATGAAAGGACTTCAAAATTTAGTTCACTAAATTTTGTGAACAAATTTTCGATGTCGATGAACTAATTTAGAATTCAAGTGACCTAGTTTTTTTTTGTACTACAAATATAATGAACTTAATTATTTTTTCTTGATCTAAGTTTGAGATTTGATGAACTGATATTGATTTTAGTGAACTAAATTTGATGAACTCACTTTCAATTTTGTGAACTATAAAATGAATACAGTTTCACAAAATTTGAACTAATTATGAATTTTGTGATCCGCGTGAACTAAATTTTGGGATCTATGTTGGTGAACTAATTATGAATTCAATTGAACTATTGTTTTGTGATCTATGTTGGTGAAGTAAAACTTTTATCTTGGTGAACTAATTTTGAATCAATTGAACTAGTTTGTTTTTTGTGTGAGTTCAAAATTTGATGAACATAATTTGTTTTTATTTGAACTAATTTTATATTTGATGAACTGAGTTTGGATTTAGTGAATTAGAATTGATGAAGTCAATTTGAATTTTGTGAACTGAATTTTCAATACAAGTGAATTGAAATTAGAAAAGTGACGTCCTGGAAGTAAAAATGATGAACTATATTTGAAATAGTGTGGAAAAAAATTCGATGTGGTGAAGCAATTTTGAATTTGAACTAATCATGAACTACTTTTGAATACAAAAATTTGATGAAGTGACTTTAAACACACTTCATCAAATTTTTGAACTAAAAGGTGTGAACTAAAATTGGTGAATTAAAATTTGTGATATCTATTGGTGAACTAATTTTGAATTCAAAGTGAACTACTTTTTTAATTTGAACTACAAATCTAATGAACTTAATTTAATTTTCTTGATCTATGTTTGAGATTTCATGAACTAAGATTGAATTTAATGAACTAAAATTGATGAACTAAACTTTAATATCGTGAACTAAAATTTGAATTCAAGCTCAGTAAATTTTGAATACAAGTGAACTAAAATAAGAAAGTGATGAACTGGATTTGAATATTTTGAACTAAAATTTCAATGTTGGTGAACTAGTTTTGAGTGTGAACTTATTTTTTTTGTGAACTAGATTTGAATTAAAATCCAATATAGTAAATGTAAATTAAGTGAACTAAAAGTTCAATGTTGGTGAACTAGTTTTGAATTCGAGTACAAGTAGTTTCTTTTTTGTGAACTAAAAAAAAGATAAACTTAATTAGTTTTTGTTTAATTTTTTTATACAATTGAACTGGATTTGAATATTGTGAACTAAAATTTGATGTAGTAAATGCAAATTAAAAATTGATGAACTGAACTTTCAAAATGGTGAAGTACAAATTTGGTGAACTTAATTTGTTTTCATACCTGGTTCGTGAACTACTTTCGTATAGAAATTTGATGAATGGGCTTCAAAATTAGTTCACTAAATTTTGTGAAATTTTCAATGTTGACGAACTGATTTTCAATGTTGACAAACTGATTTTGAATTCAAGAGAATTACTTTTTTTTGTGTACGTTTATAAATGAAGAAAACATGAACCATCACAAAAAGTATAATGACGAGGACTCACTTGGAATTCTAATCACATGATTATTGAAAGCACAAAAATGCGTTTTCAGCAATCATGTTGCGTATTCATTGCATGCGTAAGGCATTGTGTAAATGAATGACCAATCAATGGTTAGAACCAAAGGACGATCAGTCCCTAAGTATTAACATTGTATGCATGTGATGGCAACATAGATAGTATAACCTGGAAAAAGCTAAAACCCAGCTAAAATTAGACATTGTCAACTTTTATATATTTGCAATGACCAAACAAGGATTCAGTTGTATGCATGTGATGCCAACATAGATAGTATGTAGTGCACGAATATAAGTTTTGCGTTTAGCAACACAAAAAGATACACTTACTATGGGCAATGATTGCAACACAAAAACTATGCAGTTCATGAAGAGTACCATATCCAGAAAAAGAAGATTTACAACATAGACACTATGTAGGTCGTTGTAGCAAAAGTTTAAACATCTAGTACCGTGAATCTACTACCATATGATTACAGATGTAATTGTTTGAAGACATGAAAGTAGATGTTTTGTTCCAATCAGCTACACATTGATAACTGTTTGCGTATGCATCTTGCGCAAAAGTCAATTTGGTATTGGCAGATCTCCTTCTTTCAGCTTGTTCAGAGTGCTTTTGAAGAACTTGAATGCATAAATCATTCTGTATTTCGGAATGTTGCCCTATTTATAAACACAATATAGGCACATTATGAGAAATAGAAAGACTAAAACTTGAGAAAACATCTAAAAGTAGTTCATAAAGAAAATTACTATCTAGTTATAGGAGGTGCAAACATAGTAAACAGTAGAAAAAAGAATACAACATAGACAAAGAAGGATAGATATAAACAAAGTCACAATTCAGAAAAAAGAATATAGCAGGATGGAATGTGCATAGACAAGCGCTAGTTTTTTTAAAAAAGACCATATAATTAGGCCTAGTATTTAGTCTTGGAACATAGCAAAGTACCCCAGGAACTGTGGCACATTCAAACAAAATCAAAAGAAAAAGCCATTCCTAGAATGGAAAAAAAATAAGGCAAATAGTTTTCAAGTTATACCTCATTGAAACTCTTCATAGCTTTGCCTTCAAAATTTTCCATGTATAAAGGCAGATAGTGGCCTAAGTCATGCCTACATAAAGAATAGAAAAACACAGGAAAAAAATGAGAATGAGTATTGGTGTGTTGTTGTCAACGTTGATGAAGTGTGCTGGGTGTGAAGGAAATTTGGGTTCGATCTACTTTGGGATGTCACAGCGAGTAGAAATCTGAATCTGGTTTGCTTGCAATTTCAGGTGGTGTTGCTACTACTATTAGTTTTTCTTTCTTCCGGTGTGAACCGATGGATGTGCAATTCAGCCTTGGAGTATAAAGCCTCGCAAGAAAAAGGCTTGATGTGCCAGTCTTGGAGTAGTTTGGGATAACTGACAAAGGGAGTTTGAAAAATACTTTTTCTTTTATTGGGCAAAATAAAAACTAAATATTTCCCTCTGTCAGTTCTTCTGTTCCATGGCCATTCCTTAAAGAAACATGACGCAGCAAAATCATACTTTTCTAGTCTAAATAACTCACTGAATTTTCATTCTTATTCATACTGTCAAAAAAATGAGAGTTAGGAGTAGTTGTTGTTGACTGAAAGTTATGCCCACCAATGGCAACATTGACAGGAGTAGTAAAGGTAGAAGAACATTACTATATTGCCAAAATTATTTTTGACAGTGGTTGTTGTTAACTAAAGGTTAGTGATGGAATTAGAATTAGAGAGAACAACCACACATTGAAACAACAATGGGCATAGAGTATGCTTTGATATCCAATGTTCAACTACTGTTAGCTTGAGGTGAACATACAATATGCTTAACTGTATAACTGTAAATTTGCCTAAAATATATGCTTGAGATGAACATACAGTATGATTAGGAGAAAGATAGTGTTTCAAAAATAAAATCTATGGTAAACAAATCACATCAACATTTCGAGTACAGGTAGGCAAAAAAACAGTACAGTGGTTGTAATAAACACTAGGGAAAGTATGGAGAAATAAGTTAAATAAACTTGCAGTTGAAAAAATTGAATAAATATGCAAACAGAAAGAAGAAAAATGAACTTACAAGAGACAGTTTGTTGGGTAAGGTCCTACTGGTTGAAGCTTGAAAGAGAATATGTTCTTGAATGGCTTTTTACTCAGCTTGCAAAGCATGTTGTAGTTGGAGAGCTGTTTATTATAGGTATAAACACAGTCAGACACTTTACTTCAGATGTGGTACAGCAGGAAAAAGTTTTGTTTCCGTTGAAATCAAAGGGTTTTATGTCTTGATAATTACTTACCAAGTTATAGACAAGTTCTTGTTGGGTAGTATCCAGAATAATACCACATGGATAAAAAAAGTGAGATTTCTCAAACAGAGAGTTGATGGAAAGTAGAACCCAGTGATTTTCTCAAACAGTAAAAATAGTTGAAGTAGAACAACATATTTACCAAGGGGGAATTTGCCAAGAAACAATGGCATACTAAATGGCTCAAGATGAAGTTAACATGCTAAAAAATATGATGTAAACACACTTATAGCACTTAAAAAAAGTGTTTAGATAAAAAAGATCAGTTGAACAAGGATTGCAGATCAAATATGAGAAGGAAACATGTTACTTTCAGAGAAGGAAAGTATGTGATCTACAAATAAATAAATAAATAAATAAATAAATAGACGCAGACTAAACATTCATGGGACAACTTAAAAATGAATAGGCAAACCTCTGGTAAGACCAAAAACATAACACACAAAATTTTAGTTCACAACTATACAAGATTTGAAAGCTACAAAAACTGAATGGAGAAAAACTAATATAGCACCTGAGTCATTGCGGAGACCTTGAGGGGGATATTCAGTTCGTTCCTCCCCTTCTGGATCAACAACTTGGGCAACCCCACCTCCTTCTTGTCCTGAAAAATACAGATTTAACAACAACTATTAACAATGACCACTACTTATGAATCTATAATAATTGCAGATAATAAAGAAAACCATAATATACTAAACAGATTAGACAAAGAAAGTATAGAAATACTAAGAAGAAACAACTACTTAACGATCTTCGCAAATCTGTGAAGACCCCTGTATTCCAAATCCATTTATTGTATATCAAAACAGATACTGTCAAACTAGATTCAAGTGACTTCCAATCTCACATGTATCACACTGACTTGGACATAAAGTTTTCTTTAAATGTGTAAAAAATCCTTTAGTCAAATCTGGTATTATAAAATCCTTTTATACAAAATCCCCTCAGAAATTGAAAACTTTAGTACTATAAAAAAACATTATATTATTATACAAGAACCCTTTCTGGAACAATCAAACATCATAACTTGACTAAACAAAATCCAGTTAAATTTGGCATAGCTTATTACCAATTGGATGAAGACATAGATAAATACATCATGGTATGGACTATGTGAATAAACTAACTTATGATAGAATGGGGAACAAATGAAATATTACTGGACAAATTTAGTCAAATTCACTCCATCCGTGCAAACACGTGCTCGAAATTATTACAAATACACTCCACAAACTACTATTGATTTATATTCCAATACAAGTAGAATCACTCTCCAATCCCACAAGATTGATACTCAGAGCCAAAATCTTCCTAAGAATCACAAAACTCCTAGATATTGTTACGTAGATGGCAGAGGGACACGCACCAACACACGGGAGATGCCATCCGTCACATGAGATGGATTTACACGCATGAACAGGATACATTTATACACAAGCAAAACAGAAGATCTAAACAGGATACATTTATACACAAGCGAAATTTTCTACCCCAAACCCTAGGTACCAACACAAGGTTAGATCCACGCTTAAACAAACAGCAACACAAACAACGAGCGCCACGAAAAACACAAACCCTAACCGAAGAACTGAGGGGAATTAGGGTTAGAAGAAGAACGAACCAGATGAATCCATCACAAGACGGACGAAGACGAACACAGAAAGAAGCAGTCAGATTACGGTTCGTCGATCCGCCTGATTCGCCTGAGATTCGCCTAAGATTCGAAATCAGTCTTGGAGGAAGAAGAGAAGTCGTCGGGGGAGAAGCAGAGGAGGAAACAGAGGAAACGGGGGAGAAGCGGAGGAGGAAATCAGTCGTCGGGGGAAAGGGGAGACCTAGACGACCATGTTTTTTTTTGAGAATCTCACAAAGCTTTATTACTGAATCATAATGTTCATAGGTACAAAAAGAAGATCGCCGGGTTGTCCTAGCCAAGTGTGTCGGCCAAACCCTAAAGATAACGCATGCTTTGCGAGATTATGGGCCTCCGTATTGGAGGTCCTATACTCATGAGTAAACGAACATGAAATAAAGGTAGTTGCTCTATGTAACGCCCCAGATCTAACTTTCCATATTTGTATCCAACTCTTGCCGTCTCCGGCGCTAAGTTATATTTATTTCTCGGGTTGGGTCTTTGTCTTCGTGTGTGTTGTTTTCGTTTTCATGCATCTCATATCAGGTCATCACGTGCATTGCATTTGCATACATGTTCGTCTCATGCATTCGAGCATTTTCCCCGTTGTCCGTTTTGCATTCCGGCGTTTCGTTCTCCTCCGGTGGTCATTTCTACCTTTCTTTCTCGTGTGGGGATTAAACATTTCCGGATTGGTCCGAGACTTGCCAAGCGGCCTTGGTTTACTACCGGTAGACCGCCTGTCAAGTTTCGGGTCATTTGGACTTCGTTTGATACTCCAACGGTTAACCGAGGGACCGAAAAGGCCTCGTGTGTGTTGCAGCCCAACACCCCCCAAATTTGGCCCAAAACCCACCAAACTCTGCTCCATGTCCTAGAGCGTTCGATCACGATCGTGTGGGCGAAAACCGCACCTCATTTGGACTCTCCTAGTTCCCTCTATGCCTATATATACACCCCTCCGTTTTCGGATCTCTCCCTCTCCCCGAAACCCTAAAAAAAAAACAGATCCCCGTCAGATCCGCGCCGACGGACGTGTCCGCCCCCGGCCGGACAGCGTCCGTGGCCGCAGCCCGCCCACTCGGGGGCCGCCACGTCACCCCCGCCGCCGCCGCCTCCCACCGCGGCCCGGGAGCCCGCATCCGGCCCCCGCGGCCCGGTGAGCTCCGCCGCCGCCCGGGACTCGCCTCCCGCCGGGATCCGCCGCCTCCCCGACCTCCGGCGACCGGCGCCGTCGCCGCCGCCGCACCGGCCGCCGCCGCGCCGCGTGCCCGCGCCTCCGTGGCCGCGCCCTCGCCCGCGGCCGGCCCCGCCGGCCACCTCGCCGCCCCTCGTCGCCCCGGCGACCACCGGATCCGCCCCGGCCGCCTCCTCCCGCGACTCCGGCGGCCAAGTCCGGCCAGCTACAGTGTTCCCCGCCGCCGCCTCGGAGTCCGTGCCCGATCCAGATCTGGATCTGGGATATTTCGGTTGACCTCTCTCCCCCGAAACCCTAATTTTTCGTGCTATCTTTGACTGCTTGTATCTCCGCAACCGTAGCTCCGTTTTGGGTGTATGATATATCAAAATCTTCGCCTCGACATGTACATCATTTCATTCCATTGCATCATTTGCATTTGAGGTCATCTTGATACCCAAAATGCTGTTAGAAGGAGGCTTCGTGAGTTAAATTGCAGATCCGTTAGTTCATCATGCACTTTTGTCATTTTTGCTATATTTAATTCGTGCATGATATGCCTGTGCCCCTTTGGGATGTATTGTGAAGCATTTTGTCTTCTTTCCAGAGGTGCCACCCATGCATTTTTAGGATGTGTGTGTTGTCTTGTGCAAGCTTGCGAAGTAGGGTACCTGAGAATGCAGATTTCAGGGACTTAGTGATTTTCACTAAGTCTGGGATATTTTAGTTCACGATGCTATATGTCCAGCTTGTTTCCTAGTGATCCGTGCCTCTTTTGAGGATGATCAGTAAGGGAGTTTTGATATTTATGTTATGCTCTATCCATCCATGTCTTTGTTTGCATTTGTGGAGTGCTCTAGGTTGACTCAATCGAGCTCAACTTTTGCTTCATTGTTAATCCGGGCAGATCGTCAACTTGTTTGCGATTTCGCCGATGCTACCGTTAGCGTTCCATGCATGCTATGCCTTCGTTCTTGCCCTGTGTAGCTAGCACTTTGTGCCTTCTTGCTGGTGATATGCTTTCCTTGCCATGACTTGCACCGTAGTGAGTGCATCGAGCTCGTTTACATGCCTTCGTGAGTTAAATTTCAGCATGTCTCAGTTTTCACTAAGTCTAAAAACTGATTGTGTTCGAGCGATGTTCGTGAGCTCGGTAGAGTATTTTGTGAACCCTTTTGGCCCCAGGTCACTTTGGGTGTTTTGTTAAGCTTGTTGAGTAGCTCCATGCCATGTTCTTACTTGTCATGTTTAGGTTTTCTATCATGTTGTTTTGCTGCTCCGAAGAGGGCTTCGTGATCTGAAATTTCAGACTAGTGTTAATTTCACCAAGTCTGAAATCTGTTTTGCATTTGCGTTTTAGCCATGCTTGTTTGAAACTCTTAATGGATGAATTTGCCTATGGCTCAGTGCTAGTGTTTTGTCAACCATCTTGTGTACATCACTGCCATATATTTTTTTTTCATGTTTGGTGGCTGTAGCATGTTCTTTTCGTTGCATTTAGATGCCTACTTGCTGTAAATCGCAGACCGGTGTCATATCTTAAAACGCTTGCCATTTCCAAACCGTAGCTCCGATTCCTATGATCTTTATATCGTTTTCAAGCGATTTCATCCCCTCTATCCAGTGGCACACTTGGTTTTCCAAGTTGATGCCAGGGTCATGCATTTCCTGTCATATCTTGCATTTTGCATCCCGCATCGCATCCCGCATAGCATATCGTCATTTCATCATATTGCTTGGTCTTGCCCGTGGTTGATTGTATCCTTGTTGCTTGTTTGTCTTGTTGGGTAGAGCCGGGAGACGAGTTTGCTACCGAGGAGCCCGTTGAGTTTGCTTGTGAGGATCCAGTCAACTCTGACAACTGTGCAGGCAAGATGATCATACCCTCGAAATCACTACTATCTTTGCTATGCTAGTTTGCTCGCTCTTTTGCTTGCCACTGCTTCGATGCCTACCTTTTGCTTGTCAGCCTCCCAATTTCCATGTTGAACCTCTAACCCACCTTTGTCCTAGCAAACCGTTGATTGGCTATGTTACCGCTTGCTCAGCCCTTCTTATAGCGTTGTTAGTTGCAGGTGAAGATTGGAGCCGTTCCTTGTTGGAACATTTATATTGCTTGTTGGGATATCATTATATTGATATGTTATCTTAACGCATCTATATACTTGGTAAAGGGTGGAAGGCTCGGCCTCTCGCCTAGTGTTTTGTTCCACTCTTGCCGCCCTAGTTTCCGTCATATCGGTGTTATGTTCCCGGATTGTTGCGTCCCTTACACGGTTGGGCTATAATGGGAACCCCTTGATAGTTCGTCTTGATTAAAGCTTTTCCAGCAATGCCCAACATTGGTTTTATCATTTGTCACCTAGCCTCTTTTTCCCTTGGGTTTCCGGAGCCCGAGGGTCATCTTATTTTAACCCCCCCGGGCCAGTGCTCCTCTGAGTGTTGGTCCGAACCAGGCAGCCTGCGGGGCCACCTCGGGGAAACTTGAGGTTTGGTTTTACTCGTAGCTTGACCTATCCGAGCGTGCCCTGAGAAAGAGATATGTGCAGCTCCTATCGGGATTTGTCGGCACATTCGGGCGGTGTTGCTGGACTTGTTTTAACCTGCCGAATCATCTTGTTGTACCGAGATACCGAGTCTGATCGGTGTGTCTTGGGTGGAGGTCTATTCCTTCGTTGACCGTGAGAGCTTGTTATGGGCTAAGTTGGGACCCCCCTGCAGGGATTGATCTTTCGAAAGCCGTGCCCGCGGTTATGGGCGGATGGGAATTTGTTAATGTCCGGTTGTAGATAACTTTAATTAAACTTAATTAAAATGAATCAACCGTGTGTGTTACCGTGATGGCCCCTTCTCGGTGGAGTCCGGGAAGTGGACACGGTGTTGGAGTTATGCTTGCGCAGGATGTTCCTTTAGCTTCTCGCTCGAGCTTCGCCTTCTCTTCTCGCTCTCTTTTGCGTATAAGTTAGCCACCACATATGCTAGTCGCTTGCTGCAGCTCCACACATATTGGCCTTATCCATTCCTATGAGCTAAATAGTCTTGATCGCGTGGGTGTGAGATTGCTGAGTCCCTGTGGCTCACAGATACTACTACTCCAGATGCAGGTCCAGGTGATTCTGCTCCAGTTGACGATTACGAGCTCAGGTGGGAGTTCGACGAGGACTCTCAGCGATACTACGTATCTTTTCCGGATGATCAGTAGTGGTGCCTAGTTGGGGTTATCGATTCAGGACCTTGTCGCATGTTGGGGGTCTTTTCTATTTTGGCGCCGTAGTCGGGCCATGAGTGCTTGTTTGATGGATGTTATTTATGTACTCTGATGTGACGTGGCGAGTGTAAGCCAACTATGTTATCTCCCCCTTTATTATGTATTACATGGGATGTTGTAATGATTGCCTGACTTGCGACATTGCTTTCAATGCGGTTATGCCTCTAAGTCGTGCCTCGACACGTGGGAGCTATAGCCGCATCGAGGGCGTTACAAGTTGGTATCAGAGCCTTCCCCGACCTTAGGAGCCCCATTGCTTGATCGTTTTTAGCAGCCGAGTTGTGTCTAGAAAAATGTTTTGAGTCCTTAGGAATTATATATCGGAGAGCTTAGGAATTCTTTTACTTCCCAGTCTCCTCATCGCTCTGGTAAGGCATCCTGGCGTAGAGTTTTGACTCTTCTCTTCTCAAATTTCACTAAAAAATTTTTAGGATCACGCGAGTATCTTGGTTTTGTTACGATGGTTTTGTGACGAGAACATTGTTCTTGGTGCCTCCTGTCTTTAGGGGTTGTGGCAGTGTCCCGGGGAGTTGAGCTCCGAGGTGTTGTCGTCACAATTTTATCGTTGCAATTCTGGTATACTTGAGACATGTTCGCCGACATCGAAAATCTCTTTTATGCAGTTCGTTGGTGAGATAACCTCGACGCCACCCAGTACTGGGGCGGGAGTTCGGGAGTATCGCCATAACTTGTATAACGGATGCTTTTCGAAGGTTGAGGTAGATGGTTTCCGAAGTTTTCCTGGTTATGTGTTGAAGGATGGATACAGCTGGATGTAGGATTTGCTAGTTTGGGTGAGATATTGTGCTTCCCCTGTATCCCCAACACCTGATTGCATAACCGGAAAGGTTCGGGAGTTTCATAGGTGGGAAATCTAGTAGCTCTAGTTCTTCTTCCACGGATATTGGTTTGAGATTGGGATTTCTTACCGATTATTCGTTCTTGATCCGTACCTTGTTGATTTATCTCTCTACCTTAATTCTTCGGGGCTTCGCAATTTATGGATGTGTGATCTTTTGAAGAGGAATGCATTCGTTTATTTTGTTCGGATGTGAAGAATATATGTTGCAATTTTCATTCCGTTGGATTCAGCTTCTATATTGTTGTCTATCTATGTGCTAATGGTGGTCAACCTCTTCAGGATGGCTCCTCCAACGCGCACGACTCCGAATCCTAATCCGCCTCCACCTCCGCCTCCTCCGGAAGCATGGCAAGCTGTGATGGCCGCTACTAATGCAAACACACAGTTGATCATGCAAATCCTTCAAGAGCGCAATCAAGGCAGTCAAGGGAATCAAGGCCACAATCAGCACCACTTTGCTACTCTGAACCAGTTCCTTGCTAATGGCCCAAAGACGTTCAGCGGTTGTGTTGAGGCTACCGATGCTGACGATTGGCTAGTGGATCTGGGCAAGCATTTTGAATGCAGCAACGTCAGGCCTGAAGATTTCGTCAAGTTCGCTTCTTTCCAGCTCAAAGATCAGGCTGCAGAGTGGTTCCAGCAGTACAAGGATTCCAGAGGTGGACGTCTGATCACTTGGGACGATTTCCGTCAAGATTTCCGCGCTCATCACATCCCTCAAAGTGTGGTTGAGAGTAAGCGTCAGGAATTCCGCAATCTGAAGCAAGGCTCTTTGTCTGTCTATGACTACAACAAGTTGTTCCAGAAGCTCGCCCGTTTTGCCAAGCAGGATGTTCCTGATGAGAAGAGTATGATCTATCAGTTCAGGGGTGGTCTTCGTGAGGAAATTCAGCTCGCTCTTGTCCTCTTTGAGCCGTTGAGATACGATGAGTTCTACAACATGGCACTGAAGCAAGAGGCTGCTCAGATGAGATGTGATGCTTCCAGGAAGCGTGCCAGAGATGTTACTCCGTCTTCCTCTACTCAAGTGGTCAAGCAGCAGAAGTATTGGCTTCCTCCTCCTCCGTTCCGTCAGCCGTATCAGCAGAAGAGCAAAGGTGGCAGTGGTTTCTCCCACCCACCCAACCCAGGCTTTCAGAACAAGGCTTCGTCTCAAGCTCCAAGACCGAGTGCTCCGTATCACCGTCCGCTTTCAGAGGTCACGTGCAACAAGTGCCAACAGAAGGGTCACTATGCCAACAAGTGTACCAACCAGAGGCGTCTTCCTCCTCCTCCTCCTGTCAGATCGGCAAGTACAGCAGTGGTCAAGCACAATCCCAAGCACGCCAAGGTCAATATGCTGAATGCAGCTCAGGCTGAGGATTCTTCAGATGTCATTATGGGTAACCTTCCTATTAATGATATTCCTGCAAAAGTTCTTTTTGACACGGGTGCATCGCATTGTTTCATGTCAAAGCCATTTTTTACCAAGCATGAGTTCATTTCTTCTCATTTGGGTAAACATATGGATATCATTTCTCCTGGCAAACGTTTGAGCGCAAGTCTGGAGGTGCCAGATGTCGCTATCACGATGGGCGATTTCAAGTTTCTTGCTTCTCCTATGGTTCTTGGTAATTCCGATATCGATCTTATTCTCGGGATGGACTGGCTCTCTAAGCATAAAGCTCAGCTTGATTGTGCAGCCAGGCAGATTCAACTGACGCATTCGTCTGAGGAGGTCATTGTCTTTGCCGCTCGAGATAATTCCATCCGGTTGTTTTCTCTCAATGAGAAGGGTGAATTGGATGCTATTTCGCAAATTCCTGTCGTTTGCGAATATCAAGACGTCTTTCCAGAAGAGCTCCCAGGAATGCCTCCGCACCGGCCGGTTGAATTTGTTATTGAACTTGAGCCCGGTACGGAACCTGTGTGCAAACGCCCTTACAAGCTCGGCCCCGAAGAGTTGAAGGAGCTGAAGAAACAACTCGATGAGCAAGAAAGATTGGGTCTCATTCGGCCTAGTACTTCTCCGTGGGGTTGTGGTGTTCTTTTTGTGAAGAAGAAGGATGGAACGAGTCGACTTTGTGTTGATTACCGTCCAGTAAACAAGAAGACCATCAAGAACAAATACCCACTTCCCAACATAAATGAGCTGTTCGAACAACTCAAGGGTGCTCAAGTATTCTCCAAGCTCGATCTCCGTATGGGTTATCATCAGATTCGTATTCGTGAGCAAGATATTCCCAAGACGGCGTTCAGAACAAGCTTTGGTTCATATGAATACACCGTCATGTCTTTTGGCCTCGCCAACGCTCCTCCGACGTTCTCTCGCATGATGAACTTCATCTTCAACCCCTACACCAATGAATTCGTTCTGGTCTATCTCGACGACATTCTGGTTTTCTCGAAGAACAAGAAAGATCATGCCAAGCACTTGCGTTTGGTTCTTGACAAGCTCAGAGAACATCAGTTCTACGCCAAGTTGTCCAAGTGTGAATTTTGGCTCGATGAAGTTCTTTATCTTGGTCATATCATCTCTGCCAAGGGCATTTCCGTGAATCCTGAGAAGGTGTCTGCAATTGTGAATTGGGAACCTCCTCAGAACGTAAAGCAACTCCGCAGTTTCCTCGGTCTCGCAAGCTATTGCAGAAGATTCGTTGAAAACTTTTCTAAGATCGCCAAGCCTCTCTCAAATCTTCTTCAGAAGCACGTCAAGTACGTTTGGTCTCCGGAGTGTGATATTGCTTTCAACACTTTGAAAGAGAAATTGATCACTGCTCCAGTTCTGACTCCACCTGATGAAACCAAGCCGTACGAGGTCTTTTGTGACGCCTCTCTCCAAGGTCTCGGTGCTGTACTGATGCAAGAGAAGAAAGTTGTTGCTTATACCTCTCGCCAGTTGAAACCTAATGAGAAGAACTACCCCACTCATGATCTCGAGTTGGCGGCAGTTGTACACGCTTTGTTGACTTGGAGACATCTTCTATTGGGAAGGAAAGTGGATATTTTCACTGATCACAAGAGTCTCAAGTACATCTTCACTCAGCCTAATCTCAACCTCAGGCAGACTCGATGGGTCGAAATGATTCAAGAGTACAATCCGAGTATCGAGTATACTCCAGGAAAGGCTAATGTGATTGCTGACGCTTTGAGCAGAAAAGCATATTGCAACAGTCTGATTCTCAAGCCTTGTCAACCCGAGCTTTGTGAAGCTTTCCGCAAACTGAATCTGCAAGTTGTTCCTCAAGGTTTCCTCGCCAACCTTCAAGTCTCTCCTACCTTAGAAGACCAGATTCGCCAAGCCCAACTTCTTGATGCTATGGTGAAGAAGGTGAAGATTGGTATTGCAAAGAGTCAGTCCAAGTACAAGTGCTACCGACTTGATGACAAGGACACTCTCTTCTTCGAGGATCGAATTGTTGTGCCCAAAGGTGAACTCCGTAAGGTGATCATGAACGAGGCTCACAACTCTCTCCTCTCCATCCGCCCTGGTAGTACGAAGATGTATCAGGACCTCAAGCAAGCTTATTGGTGGACTCGAATGAAGCGCGAGATCGCTCAATTCGTGAACGAATGTGATGTCTGCAGAAGAGTGAAGGCAGAACACCAAAGGCCAGCTGGTCTCCTCCAACCTCTTGCCATTCCAGAATGGAAGTTTGACCACATTGAAATGGACTTCGTGACTGGGTTTCCAAAGTCCAAGCGTGGCAATGATGCTATATTTGTCGTCATCGACAAGCTCACCAAGGTGGCTCATTTTCTACCTATAAAAGAGTCAATCACTGCAGCTCAATTGGCGGAACTCTATACCTCTCGCATTGTCTCTCTGCACGGTATTCCTCAAGTGATATCTTCAGACCGTGGCAGCATCTTTACCTCCAAGTTTTGGGATTCTTTTCAGAAAGCCATGGGCACCAACATCCGCTTCAGCACAGCGTTCCATCCTCAAACAAGCGGTCAAGTCGAGCGTGTCAATCAGATTCTTGAAGATATGCTCAGGGCTTGTGTGATCTCCTTCGGCATGAAGTGGGAGGATTGTCTTCCTTATGCTGAATTCTCATACAACAACAGCTTTCAAGCAAGTTCGGGCAAGGCCCCCTTTGAAATTCTGTATGGCAGGAAGTGCCGTACCCCTCTCAACTGGTCCGAAACCGGTGAACGTCAGCTGCTGGGTAATGACTTAATCATAGAAGCAGAAGAGATGTGCAAAGTCATTCGTGATAACCTCAAAGCAGCCCAGTCCCGCCAGAAGAGCTACTATGATAGTAAGCACCGTGATCTGGTTTTCGAGATCGGAGATCATGTTTACCTCCGCGTCTCTCCCATGAAAGGTACTCGTCGCTTCGGTATCAAAGGGAAGCTTGCCCCTAGATACGTGGGACCTTTCAAGATTGTCACCAAGAGAGGCGACCTCGCCTATCAACTCGAGCTTCCTTCAAACTTTGCAAATGTTCATGATGTGTTCCATGTCTCTCAGCTTCGAAAGTGCTTCAAGACTCCTGACCGCACCGTCAACTTCGAGGACATTGAGCTCCAAGAAGATCTCTCCTATCGTGAGCACCCAGTTGCTATTCTCGAAGAGACTGAACGCAAGACTCGCAACAAGTCAATCAAATTTCTCAAAGTCAAGTGGTCACACCATTCCGACCGTGAAGCTACCTGGGAACGCGAGGATCACCTCCGTTCTGAGTACCCGGAGTTCTTTCAGTCCTAGATCTCGGGACGAGATCTTTTCGTAGTGGTGGAGTGTTTGTAACGCCCCAGATCTAACTTTCCATATTTGTATCCAACTCTTGCCGTCTCCGGCGCTAAGTTATATTTATTTCTCGGGTTGGGTCTTTGTCTTCGTGTGTGTTGTTTTCGTTTTCATGCATCTCATATCAGGTCATCACGTGCATTGCATTTGCATACATGTTCGTCTCATGCATTCGAGCATTTTCCCCGTTGTCCGTTTTGCATTCCGGCGTTTCGTTCTCCTCCGGTGGTCATTTCTACCTTTCTTTCTCGTGTGGGGATTAAACATTTCCGGATTGGTCCGAGACTTGCCAAGCGGCCTTGGTTTACTACCGGTAGACCGCCTGTCAAGTTTCGGGTCATTTGGACTTCGTTTGATACTCCAACGGTTAACCGAGGGACCGAAAAGGCCTCGTGTGTGTTGCAGCCCAACACCCCCCAAATTTGGCCCAAAACCCACCAAACTCTGCTCCATGTCCTAGAGCGTTCGATCACGATCGTGTGGGCGAAAACCGCACCTCATTTGGACTCTCCTAGTTCCCTCTATGCCTATATATACACCCCTCCGTTTTCGGATCTCTCCCTCTCCCCGAAACCCTAAAAAAAAAACAGATCCCCGTCAGATCCGCGCCGACGGACGTGTCCGCCCCCGGCCGGACAGCGTCCGTGGCCGCAGCCCGCCCACTCGGGGGCCGCCACGTCACCCCCGCCGCCGCCGCCTCCCACCGCGGCCCGGGAGCCCGCATCCGGCCCCCGCGGCCCGGTGAGCTCCGCCGCCGCCCGGGACTCGCCTCCCGCCGGGATCCGCCGCCTCCCCGACCTCCGGCGACCGGCGCCGTCGCCGCCGCCGCACCGGCCGCCGCCGCGCCGCGTGCCCGCGCCTCCGTGGCCGCGCCCTCGCCCGCGGCCGGCCCCGCCGGCCACCTCGCCGCCCCTCGTCGCCCCGGCGACCACCGGATCCGCCCCGGCCGCCTCCTCCCGCGACTCCGGCGGCCAAGTCCGGCCAGCTACAGTGTTCCCCGCCGCCGCCTCGGAGTCCGTGCCCGATCCAGATCTGGATCTGGGATATTTCGGTTGACCTCTCTCCCCCGAAACCCTAATTTTTCGTGCTATCTTTGACTGCTTGTATCTCCGCAACCGTAGCTCCGTTTTGGGTGTATGATATATCAAAATCTTCGCCTCGACATGTACATCATTTCATTCCATTGCATCATTTGCATTTGAGGTCATCTTGATACCCAAAATGCTGTTAGAAGGAGGCTTCGTGAGTTAAATTGCAGATCCGTTAGTTCATCATGCACTTTTGTCATTTTTGCTATATTTAATTCGTGCATGATATGCCTGTGCCCCTTTGGGATGTATTGTGAAGCATTTTGTCTTCTTTCCAGAGGTGCCACCCATGCATTTTTAGGATGTGTGTGTTGTCTTGTGCAAGCTTGCGAAGTAGGGTACCTGAGAATGCAGATTTCAGGGACTTAGTGATTTTCACTAAGTCTGGGATATTTTAGTTCACGATGCTATATGTCCAGCTTGTTTCCTAGTGATCCGTGCCTCTTTTGAGGATGATCAGTAAGGGAGTTTTGATATTTATGTTATGCTCTATCCATC
Source organism: Triticum aestivum (assembly GCF_018294505.1). Classification (NCBI taxonomy): domain Eukaryota; kingdom Viridiplantae; phylum Streptophyta; class Magnoliopsida; order Poales; family Poaceae; genus Triticum; species Triticum aestivum. The sequence goes on along the minus strand of NC_057795.1, from coordinate 433,952,461 downwards.
CATGTCTTTGTTTGCATTTGTGGAGTGCTCTAGGTTGACTCAATCGAGCTCAACTTTTGCTTCATTGTTAATCCGGGCAGATCGTCAACTTGTTTGCGATTTCGCCGATGCTACCGTTAGCGTTCCATGCATGCTATGCCTTCGTTCTTGCCCTGTGTAGCTAGCACTTTGTGCCTTCTTGCTGGTGATATGCTTTCCTTGCCATGACTTGCACCGTAGTGAGTGCATCGAGCTCGTTTACATGCCTTCGTGAGTTAAATTTCAGCATGTCTCAGTTTTCACTAAGTCTAAAAACTGATTGTGTTCGAGCGATGTTCGTGAGCTCGGTAGAGTATTTTGTGAACCCTTTTGGCCCCAGGTCACTTTGGGTGTTTTGTTAAGCTTGTTGAGTAGCTCCATGCCATGTTCTTACTTGTCATGTTTAGGTTTTCTATCATGTTGTTTTGCTGCTCCGAAGAGGGCTTCGTGATCTGAAATTTCAGACTAGTGTTAATTTCACCAAGTCTGAAATCTGTTTTGCATTTGCGTTTTAGCCATGCTTGTTTGAAACTCTTAATGGATGAATTTGCCTATGGCTCAGTGCTAGTGTTTTGTCAACCATCTTGTGTACATCACTGCCATATATTTTTTTTTCATGTTTGGTGGCTGTAGCATGTTCTTTTCGTTGCATTTAGATGCCTACTTGCTGTAAATCGCAGACCGGTGTCATATCTTAAAACGCTTGCCATTTCCAAACCGTAGCTCCGATTCCTATGATCTTTATATCGTTTTCAAGCGATTTCATCCCCTCTATCCAGTGGCACACTTGGTTTTCCAAGTTGATGCCAGGGTCATGCATTTCCTGTCATATCTTGCATTTTGCATCCCGCATCGCATCCCGCATAGCATATCGTCATTTCATCATATTGCTTGGTCTTGCCCGTGGTTGATTGTATCCTTGTTGCTTGTTTGTCTTGTTGGGTAGAGCCGGGAGACGAGTTTGCTACCGAGGAGCCCGTTGAGTTTGCTTGTGAGGATCCAGTCAACTCTGACAACTGTGCAGGCAAGATGATCATACCCTCGAAATCACTACTATCTTTGCTATGCTAGTTTGCTCGCTCTTTTGCTTGCCACTGCTTCGATGCCTACCTTTTGCTTGTCAGCCTCCCAATTTCCATGTTGAACCTCTAACCCACCTTTGTCCTAGCAAACCGTTGATTGGCTATGTTACCGCTTGCTCAGCCCTTCTTATAGCGTTGTTAGTTGCAGGTGAAGATTGGAGCCGTTCCTTGTTGGAACATTTATATTGCTTGTTGGGATATCATTATATTGATATGTTATCTTAACGCATCTATATACTTGGTAAAGGGTGGAAGGCTCGGCCTCTCGCCTAGTGTTTTGTTCCACTCTTGCCGCCCTAGTTTCCGTCATATCGGTGTTATGTTCCCGGATTGTTGCGTCCCTTACACGGTTGGGCTATAATGGGAACCCCTTGATAGTTCGTCTTGATTAAAGCTTTTCCAGCAATGCCCAACATTGGTTTTATCATTTGTCACCTAGCCTCTTTTTCCCTTGGGTTTCCGGAGCCCGAGGGTCATCTTATTTTAACCCCCCCGGGCCAGTGCTCCTCTGAGTGTTGGTCCGAACCAGGCAGCCTGCGGGGCCACCTCGGGGAAACTTGAGGTTTGGTTTTACTCGTAGCTTGACCTATCCGAGCGTGCCCTGAGAAAGAGATATGTGCAGCTCCTATCGGGATTTGTCGGCACATTCGGGCGGTGTTGCTGGACTTGTTTTAACCTGCCGAATCATCTTGTTGTACCGAGATACCGAGTCTGATCGGTGTGTCTTGGGTGGAGGTCTATTCCTTCGTTGACCGTGAGAGCTTGTTATGGGCTAAGTTGGGACCCCCCTGCAGGGATTGATCTTTCGAAAGCCGTGCCCGCGGTTATGGGCGGATGGGAATTTGTTAATGTCCGGTTGTAGATAACTTTAATTAAACTTAATTAAAATGAATCAACCGTGTGTGTTACCGTGATGGCCCCTTCTCGGTGGAGTCCGGGAAGTGGACACGGTGTTGGAGTTATGCTTGCGCAGGATGTTCCTTTAGCTTCTCGCTCGAGCTTCGCCTTCTCTTCTCGCTCTCTTTTGCGTATAAGTTAGCCACCACATATGCTAGTCGCTTGCTGCAGCTCCACACATATTGGCCTTATCCATTCCTATGAGCTAAATAGTCTTGATCGCGTGGGTGTGAGATTGCTGAGTCCCTGTGGCTCACAGATACTACTACTCCAGATGCAGGTCCAGGTGATTCTGCTCCAGTTGACGATTACGAGCTCAGGTGGGAGTTCGACGAGGACTCTCAGCGATACTACGTATCTTTTCCGGATGATCAGTAGTGGTGCCTAGTTGGGGTTATCGATTCAGGACCTTGTCGCATGTTGGGGGTCTTTTCTATTTTGGCGCCGTAGTCGGGCCATGAGTGCTTGTTTGATGGATGTTATTTATGTACTCTGATGTGACGTGGCGAGTGTAAGCCAACTATGTTATCTCCCCCTTTATTATGTATTACATGGGATGTTGTAATGATTGCCTGACTTGCGACATTGCTTTCAATGCGGTTATGCCTCTAAGTCGTGCCTCGACACGTGGGAGCTATAGCCGCATCGAGGGCGTTACACTCTAGTCTTGATTTCCTCGACAATGGCTCCAAATTCTGCTGAGCTTCCCTGTCTGATTGCATCTACCACCACCTTGCAATCGGAGGCAACAAGTAAATGGTTGATATAGAGATCTTCTGAAAGTGCTAATGCCTCCCGAACAGCTAGTGCTTCTAGCACTTGGGGGTTGTGCAGTCCTTTGAAAACGAGAGCTGACGCTCCCATGAACAAACCTCTCTCATCCCTGCAAACCACACCAACTGCGCCAAACGTACCTGGGCGTGACACGGCCGCGTCCACATTGAGTTTGTAGTAATCTGTTGGTGGTGGAATCCACGTACGGGGTCGTGGTGCTGCTATCCCATGTGCTTCCTCCTTCTTCTTCTTCAAAAACTCTATGTCTGATAAGTAAGCTTTGATGAAGTTGTTAATGGCAAACGGAGTCTGGTATATATCCTCATGTATAGCTTTCCGTCTTGCACTCCAAATCGCCCATAAAGTAACAATCATCAACTGAAATTGCTCCGGTGGAAGAGAGTCATTCATGGCAAAGAGCCACAGCCGTGCGTCAGGTTCTGAGGTTGCCCACATGTGCTCGACCATCTCGGCTTCTGAAAGTGCCCACACACACCTAGACACATTACACTCCAGCAAAGAATGCCGCCAGCTATCCTGCCCTCCGCATAGGGAGCAAGCACTCGTAGTGGCCATATGACGATGGTTTAGAACATCTCCCGTAGGGAGTGAGTGTTGCGCCAATCGCCAAGTGAAAAAGCGCAGTTTCGGTGGCACTGACATGTTCCATAGCGAGTTCCACCCCCTCATCTCATGTTCAGAGTTGGAAGGATCCCCCCTTTCCTCCAGCCATGCCTCGCGCCCAATCTTGATCTTGACAATCATCTTATAAGCTGACCGTACAGAAAAACGCCCCCTTGGATCATCATTCCATGCCCAGAAATCGTCCACACGCCGTGTACAGAGCGGTATTTGCAAGATCGCCTCCACATCAATGGGCATGAACACCTGTCTAAGCAAGTCCTCTCGCCATGCAGCTCTAGTGTGGTCGATCAGATCAGAAACCAGTTGCGGTGGGTCAGCAACTAAGGAGGCCACCGGCTTCATCATTCCGTCCCTTGGGATCCAACTATGTTGCCATATGTTCGTGGTAGTTCCATCACCAATACGCCGGATAGCTCCTTGGGTGATAATATCTCTCCCATCAAGTATAGATCGCCACACCTGAGAAGGATGTGGACCTAGTTGAGCTTCAAGGACTGTACATTGTGGAAAATATGATGCTTTAAGGATTTGTGCACTAAGAGAGGAGGGATCATTCAATAATCTCCAAATTTGCCGAGACAAAAGTGCCAAGTTGAAGATTTCTATATCCCGAAAGCCAAGTCCTCCCAAACTTTTCGGTCGGGTCATCAAATCCCAAGCTACCCAACATGGTTTCCTCTTGCCTCTCTTGCTCCCCCACCAAAATTGACGAATGAGTGACGTAATGCTTCCACAAAGGCCTCGAGGTAATCTGAAGCAAGACATCGAAAAAACTGGTAAAGCTTGAGCCACAGATTTTATGAGAACCTCCTTTCCTGCCACTGATAAAAGTTTCTCCATCCATCCCTTTATCCTTTCCCAAACTCTGTCTCGTAAATATTTGAAGGTGCCATTTTTGGACTGTCCAACATCGGTCGGCAGACCCAAATACTTTTCACTCAAAGACTCATTCTGCACATTAAGTATACCTAGACGACCACGTGACGGACGGGGGCGAAGCGCATTCTAAACGGGCCGGCCCGCGATAGAACCGCTGCAGGCGCCGGTTTGCGGAATGAACTAAAACCGGCGCCTGCAGCGCTAAATAGGAAATCCCCGGAATTCCAGCCCTCCGGGGTCCACAGGGCACCCCTCCAGTGCTCTCCAACACGCTTGATCTTATTTTACCCCCGAAACCTCTTGACTTTTTTTTTTGGCCTGTCATCATCTTTGAGGCGAGATTGAGATGGAGCACTTTTCACCTACGGCAGGCTGATCTGCCAAAATTTCATTTCTTTTGATGGAAAATCGAAGCTATCGACATCATAACACTTCGTCTCTCATGGATATCAGTCACTATGATCGACCAGATTTTACCCCTAGCTTGCAGCCGCTCCTTACGAGAAGACTAACTCATGCATCTAGGCATCTGATTTTTTTTACAACAACTGTGCCGGCTCGGCACCAGAGGCGAGGCTGCTAGCTTCCTTCTTTTCCATTTTATTTTATCGCTTTCAAGTTTCGTGGAGAATCTAGGCATCTGATTTTATTTTTATTAGTAGATGAGACATGAGAGTGATATCAGCTTACAAAGGCAAACCTGCCAATTATGCGAGACATGGACATAACAATTGGGGTTATTTCCTAGCTGCACTGTCACCTTTCACCATGGCGTGGCATGGCGAACACCATTAGAAAAAAACAAAGATTAAGACACCAATCTTTCTTTCCTTTTCGGCTTTCACTCTCATAGTATAATCCTGTTGCCTTTTCACTTTTTCCTCCACTCTGCGTTCAAGCATCAATTGTAGTGGCCTGTTGCAATCTTTCTTGCAAGGATTCCATATCCATGGGAATGCTATTGTGTGGCGGAGCAGAGCTGGGTACCAAACTATGAAAAGCAAGTTTGCACAAGAGAAATAAATAAGTCAGCGTTTGCTTCTTCTAGCGGCGCATTCAGTCTCTGGATTGGTTTCATCATGAGATCCCCCCGTTCGTGGTCTCGTGTATGCTGTGGTCCATGCCTCCATGGACTTCGCTTTATTTTATGAACGGCCGAACGGGATTATCTGGTTTGACGATTGTTTGGCTTGAGAAATGAAATGGTTTGGTTACTTGATAAAAGGATAAGAACCTTGATCTAAATCATTATCTACAAAAAGCCTGATCAAATGATACGCAACAGGTCGTACTTTTGTCACTGAAACTTGAAACCGACCCAAGAAGAACGGATCCATACATACATTTTTTGATACATACATACTCCCTTTGTTTCTAAATATTTGTCTTTCTAGAGATTTCAACAAGTAACTACATATGGAGCAAAATAAGTGAATCTACACTCTAAAATACTCCCTCCTTCCGAAAATACTTGTCATCAAAATGGATAAAAGGAGATGTATCTAGAGTATATATACATCCGTATGTGATAGTCCATTTGAAATCTCTAAAAAAACAAATATTTAGAAACAGAGACAGTACATTTTTTTCAACATCATGCAAGAGCATTGCATGTCTTTTTCATTCATTAAAAAAGAGAGGAAGAAACAAGTTCTGTTACATATGAAGGATCATCGGCGTCTCCGCCCCACACACGCCAAAGGTACACATTATTACACTAGAGCTGACTGCGACGTATCTCCATGCTTCACATCATCTAATTGTCAAGGGTGGTTCCTTGGCTCAGAAAGAAAAATACTAAACTCAAGTAAGGTCGTGTCAAAGGGCTAAAAGCTATGGAATTCATCAACGAGGAGGTCTCTTTGTTATAATAATCCGTCACTGTATGTGTCAAGCTTCTTTTTATTAACATAAGGGCATCTTCAAAGCAGATCATCAAACCGCTCACATTCGTTCGAATTGTGTGGTCTGAATATGTTTTGTCATTTAACACGGTTCTACATCGGGCCGGATGTCTTTTTTGTAAATTGGAAGCAAACCGGCGAGGGGGGAGGGTCCGGACCGCCGCTATGTAGGAATCCGACACCCCCGACCCACTGAAATCCTCCGTTTCGGTTCCATTGTCTTCCACTCCCGGCACATGTTCGTTCAAATATCATTGCGCTTCGAACTTCATGTCCGTTTTAGAGTAAGAAGGATGGCGGGGTACCCGATGGAGGAGGATGAGTTGTTCTGAGATGCGTGGTTGATCGTATCAGCGGAATTTATAGGCAGTAGCAGAAGGGGTGGGTCTTTTGCAGCGCTTGCATGATTCATTTCATGCGTGAAAGCACATTGCGCCCTATGACATGCACATCATCTATGATTGCAGTGCGAAGCCCTTGACATATCGATGGTACGCCATCCAGAGCTCACTCACGAAGTATCGTGGCGCGGTTGATCGGCTGGAGGTGTGTCCATTGCGCGTGGCAACCACGAAGATTGTAAGTTTTGCTTCTTCTTCCTCTACATGTTGATTGATTGATTCGCTCATTGCTGCCTGCACGCGTTGTCATGATGTACTACAAGTCAGAGGGCAGATCATTCGCGCACATATATTGTTGGATGAAGATCAAAGGGCAGTATGTGTGGGATAAAATGATCCATCCATCTAAAACTTGTTGAACATCCGTTAAGTTTAGTTGAATTTGAACTATTTGTACGCTACTTATGGATGAATTTTGATGATAATCGTCCGGTTAGTTGAAATCTGGTTTGAAATGGATGCGGCTACGGTTGGATGACCGGCTTTCGCATCCGTGTTCGAGGACTGATCCCCTTGTCTGTGGACGGATACGACGTCCGGTCTAGGTTCAGTGCGGGAAATGCCCTAGCTAGCTACTCCCTCCGTTCCAAAATAGATGACCCAACTTTGTACTAAAGTTAGTATAAAGTTGAGTCATCTATTTTGGAACGGAGGGAGTAGTAGAAAAAAAGAGTCGCTTGTGTGAGTTGTGATTTTCCTTTTTATATTTTCATTTCATTATGTACTTTTAATGAATGAGAGGCATGACTTTGTTTTGTTTGCTTGGCGGGATGAAATGTGCCGATAATACCAGCTTCTGTTTTGTCTGCCGGACTGGATGAAAGTCATGAAACGTGCCTATCGTATGAACTTGGATATAGAGAACATATGCAGATTGATAAGCATGAATATACCCGGCAAAGGAAAAAAAAAAGGATAAGCATGGAGAGTGCTTCTTTTCTTCCCCCCTGTCGATGGGCATCAAAGGAAAAGGCTAGCGTAGAACCAAAATGTTTGTGTGGCCCGAGGGAGGCGGCGCGAGGTCCCACGAACCCATCACGGCCGTTCGGTCAGTCCCGCCTCTCCGCGACGGATGGCCAGCGTCGCGCCACGCCACCAGTAAGCGGCGACCGGACATCGCCGTGGACCCAGCCGCCGGCAACGCTCAGCTACCGCATGCGCGTCCGCTGTCCATGGCACAGGGCCATTGCTACGCTGGGCCCATAAGACGGTGACGTGGCAGCGGATGGGCTTGAACGGGAGACGTACGTGGCCTTGTCTCGCGAAAAGCCGAAGCAGCACAGGAGTAAACGAACAAGTTCTCTGAAAATAAAAATATTAACAAGCGAACAAGTTTCATTTCACTAAAAAAAATGGTTAAACGAACAAGTGCTACACGGGACGCACACGATTGTTCCCAAAAATGCGGGGCTAGTACCAATGACACTTGGGTCCCACCACACCATTTGAGTCCGCCTGGGCCCGCGGGCCAGCCACAGCAGCGGCACGTGCCCGCCGGCGTCGAGAATCCAGGGCAACGTGTTCATGCAAGGAAAGAACCAACCCCGTCCATTCGAGTAGTACATGACATGCGGGCCCAACCGAACAACCTAGGCCCACACGTCAGTGTGCGAGGACCTCGCTTACGGGCCCCGCTCCACCCACCGGGGCCCGCCCGGGCAGGGGCATGTTCACCTCCGCCTCGCCTCGCCTCGCCTCGCCTGCAGGAGGGAGGAGGATATCATACGAGAGCGCAAGCGGACGAGCTGCGGAGGAAGGAATAGAGCAGCTTACGAGTTCCCCGTCCCTCCCTGCGCCCATCCCCGCTCCCGCTCGCCCAGATCCCAAACCACAACCCTAGGCCCCACCTCCGCCCCCGTTCGCCCCGCCCGCCCTACGCACGCCGGCGACCCCGCCGCCGATGTGATCAGGCCAGGCGCCGCCGTCGTTGACGCTCTAGCGCCGCGCTTCTGTTGCCTGAGGGGGAGGCGCCGCACCGCTGGCGCAGATCGGGGAGGCGCGCGACATGCCGGGGGACGTCGCGACCTCGCCGGCGACGGCGTCGGGGCCGCCGGCCGCCGCGTCCTCTTCGCACCACCACCACCATCCCGCCACCTCCGCCCGCAGCGCCCTCTCCAACGCCGTCGCGGGCGCCTCCGCCGGTAATTTGTGGCGACAGCTCTCTCCATTTCGCTCTACTGGTCTGTTCGGTTTGGGGGTGTATGCCTATGGGAAGTAATTACTGCATTTGGGGGCTTGTGCGCAGGTGTGATAGCGGCGACCTTCGTGTGCCCGCTCGATGTGATCAAGACGAGGTTCCAGGTGCACGGCTGGCCCAAGCTAGCCCCTGGCACAGCTGGAGGTGAGCATTTCTTCAGATGAACTATCGCAGTCTTTGCTTCAGTTTACGGCCACAGTGTTAGAGCACTACATGAACCTACTTTCGGTACAAAGTTTTGATGCTGGGCTTGAATGTATTCACTGGTGAGAGCAGAGTGTCTGCATGGAGGGGATGTCATGTAGTATTAGTTTGTGGTGTCTTTTCACCAGTCCAAAAGTTAGGGAGTTGAGAGAGAATCCTTTTCAGCAATAGAATACACATCTGATTGTAAATGTTATAATGGTTTGAATCGCTTGTTGGATCAGTTATGTCATCCTTGGCCTTCTTACAGGTTCGTCTCTTGCGTAATCGTCACTTGTTAAAATTACTTGAATCATATGGGAGGCATCACGTGGTGATCTGAGATTGCGTGACCTATGGGATCTTGCATGTTGAGTCGAAAGGGATATGCATAATGCATGTATTTGTTCTTGCATGTGAAAAGCATGGACAACACGCATGAACAACCAGCTGTACATGTGGCCGCTATCTGCTGATAGGTTGCTTTAGTGCTGAATATGTTTGTGTTGGTATTCAGTGATTGCCAGGTAAAACAAATGCTTGGGAGATCAATCTAGGCTTAGCTGTCCTACCCCGAGCTCTTTTCCAATCTCCCACGATTTCGTTGCGCAATCCTTCAATGTCATCTAGTTTCTTTTTTCTCTCATGAGTCACGAATCTACTGCCAATCTGGTTGTGCTTTGCCCCTTAATAAGTCTTCTCATTAGGGATTAAGGAAGATCTCACTAGCAAATAAGTTTAAATTCCAGTATTACTTTGATTTTGAACAATACTGAAGAACAACAATTTCTTGTCCTGTAAGCAGTGGACTTCGAAGTCTTTCTGACAAAATGGAACGACATGTTCTAGATGCCATCTGCCAAAAAATATAAGTTGTTTGCTAAAAGGGAAATAAGGAAAGAATGTAAATAATAGCAATTGAAGAGACCCCGCTGCCATCTGCCCTCTTCAGTAGAATCAGTTGAAAATGTCTCCTCTGAGGGTTTGGATGTGCAGAAGGTTCCAAAGATGCAGCTAATTACAGGAGAATATCGTGAAAGAAGAATGGTGAAGGCTGCATTATCGGAAAACATCTGGACGCGTAAGAACATGAAAGATGGTCTGTGGGTGGCTGAGTGGGTGTAACTGATCTCATCTACGTGTTTTTGTGTAATGTGTGGAGTTCCTTTGCACGGTTGCACCTAGTTACACTGTATGCTCCCATTCCACACCCAATATGTATTGGCTATTTTTCTTGGCAGCGCCTTCTAAAAATATGCATTGGCTATTTTAGATGGGAATAGGTTATCTATGAGAAGACCAGATCGTAATAATATTTTTCTTGGAGACTATGAACCCTAGTTGTGCACAGAACACTAGATCGTAATAATATTTCTAAGCCTGATGTTCCAGGGATTATTAGAGATGTGCTGAGCTTACAATTACATTTTAGAACTTATGCTCATGCATGTGGTGAATGGAAATAAAATAAAATGTTTTTCACTTCAAGTACGCTGCGGTGATGCTTTTGGGCATAGCTCTGCCCAATGATACTCCAGGAGAAAGCCATCTGCAAATCCCATGCATGTGGAGAAAGTGATGTGTGCATGGATGATGTCCATTCTTAATGCTCATTACTATTGACTTTGCATCTAGAAATCTGATTATTAGCACACATCATGTGCATACAAATGTGTGCTGGGCTTCCGTTAGACCGTTATGTCCTGCTGTACCAACATATTGTTATTGCTTATATTTTAGGATGGCTTAGAGCTGAGGTTTATTACATCACATCAGTTCTCTCTTCTATCTTTTTTGACAGGATTCTCTGTTATATATTGACTAGGTAGTGTCATCATTGGGAGCTTAGAACAGATTGCTAGACGGGAAGGCTTTCGGGGATTGTATCGTGGTCTTTCCCCGACTATTCTGGCGCTTTTGCCTAACTGGGCAGTGAGTATTTGCCCTTTTTTCTAACAACAATCACTGTTATGTTTTTCTTCCATGCTGTTGTAGAGCTAACCGTTCCTGTATGAATGGGCAGGTCTACTTTACTGTATACGAGCAGCTTAAAAGCATGCTTGCTTCCAGCGGTTAGTGCTTTAACCTTCCAATGGTATTGTTTTGTGATGTTGTAACCTTCCATAGGATCATGTCATATCAGTTCTCAAGTCATACCTTACATTAATATTGTAGAAGGGAGCCATCAACTCTCTCTAGGGGCAAATGTTATGGCTGCATCATGTGCTGGAGCTGCAACTACAATAGCAACAAATCCACTTTGGGTTGTCAAGACAAGATTTCAGGTATGATATGATTCATGCCTTGTCCTGAGCAGTATTAGAGATGATACAACATAACTGTAGTTAGAAATTTCTGTTCCTGAAATACTTCATTCGCCAATAAGTATGCGATTGTTCAAAATGTCTGGGCAATTTTGCACGTAATTAAATACATCCAGCTTGCAAAGGAACCATCTTTAGCTAGCATGCTTTTGAATATGGTAAACTTTTTGGGTCTCTTGTATTCAGTGGTCATACCTAGCATTATATTCCAAGAAATATGATCCCAGTAGATACCAGGATTCCTGTCAACAACAGCTTTCTGTTTTGTTTTGTAGACCCAAGGAGTAAGAGCTGGTGCGATGGTCCCATACAAAGGCACGGTTGCTGCATTGACGAGAATAGCACATGAGGAAGGCATCCGTGGACTATACAGGTAACTTTTGACGGAATGATGGAAACCTATTGTGAACAACTTTTAGCCATGCTGGTGACTCAAGATTTCTATGTTTTGATATGCTTGCTGATTTTTTTTTATTCCAAAAGTGGACTTGTCCCTGCCTTGGCTGGTATCACTCATGTTGCCATTCAGTTCCCTGTATACGAGAAGATAAAAGCTTACCTGGCTGAGCGAGGTATTACTCTCAGCAAATGTTTTCCACAGAGAAATGTTTCTGGATGATCATGGCTGCTAAATTTGAAGAGGCCATATTGGATGGCCTGCTTAGTAGTTCTGCGTATGACAGCATCTTGTTTTCACAGATAACACTACCGTTGAAGCATTAAGCTTTGGTGACGTCGCTGTTGCTTCATCTCTGGCAAAACTAGCTGCGTCAACCTTAACATATCCTCATGAGGTATTAAGTCAATCCTCTGCAATTATGATCTACTGTACTCTTGTTACTTGTTAAATGAATATACTCTCAATATTTTTAGTTTGGTTATATATCTCAGACTATTTTCACTCCTGATAATAATTACAGGTTGTTCGATCAAGGTTGCAAGAGCAGGGAGCACACTCTGAGGCGAGATACAGAGGGGTAATAGACTGTGTTAGAAAGGTTTATCATGCAGAGGGTGTAGCTGGGTTCTACCGTGGATGCGCCACAAATCTGTTGCGGACAACTCCTGCTGCAGTTATAACATTCACCAGCTTCGAGATGATTCACAGGTTCCTTCTCAATCTAGGCCCTCCTGAACCTGAACAACATCATCCCCATCCGCTGAAGCATTGACTGTACCACTCCTGTGTCCTATCCCTGCTGTCATCTGACAAGTTGAAATCCAGTAACTATCAAACGACGCCATTTACCTTTGAGGGCTCTCACAGCAAAGATTTTGGTATCGCAACAAGTAGCTGTCATTCAAAGCTCAAACCATAGTGTAGGACAGGAATTAGTACTTGTGTATGTATGAATTAGTCTTGATAGCACGCAGTGTGGAGGTATACGGGGTGTGGGGGAACAGTGATATTGGTCGGTGTGTTGTCTGATGATGATGAAAAGAAAAGAATTCTATTGTTGGTACACGAATAATTGCCCTAACCTTTTTTTTTACTTCGGGAGATCTGTGATCGTGTACATTATCTTGGAGCACTTTACTGGATTTGGTGCTACTTATGGTTCTTGAGATTTCGAGCTTGACCAGGACAAAAGGTTTAAACTGGTTGACATATCTGGTGCATATGTGGAGTTAGTGTAAAATTTCCCTTTTCACTAACTTAGAAGTATCCAAATGACTAAACAGAAATTGGTGGGTATGTTTTATGTCTTACTCGCTCTGTCCCATAATATAAGATCGTTTTGCAAGCTAAAACAGTTTGCAAAACTGATCTTATATTATGAGATGGAGGGAGCACAATACTTGCTGAAATAGTATATTGTTTGGGCACCATCTCAGCAAGTGATAGTCCCTTTTTGCGCTCTGAAAATACAATTGACATTTTTGCGGAGATTTAGATCATCTTGCCCGCTTCTGTTAATTGTTTTGAAAATCCTTAGAAACTCTGAAGCTAAGTGGAAATGGTACATCTTCATATAAGCTGCTTACCATTTAAGTGCACCATACCTGAGTTTTGCGGTTCTGTTTGGGCGTTTTCTGTTCTGGTGGTGGAATAAAAAGGTGTTTGGTGCATCTTTATCTGAATTTTGCTGTTCTAGAAAATGGATTGTATGATTTGCTTTAAAGGTACCTGTAGGATGCGAAAACTATCTTCATATTTAGAGGATTTTCTCTTTCATTTGCTTCTCAGTGACAAGCATGTACATGTTGAATATTAATTCTACTACCTCTGTAACTTTTTATAAGACGTTTGTAGAGTCCATGACAGATTGACAGTGTCAAAAAACGTCTTATATTAAGTTTATATAGAGGGAGTACTTTTTAGTGAAGCACCCGAAGTCTAAACGCACTTTGCTACAAATTCTTGCGGCACGTCTGTTCAGCATTCTTTTCTTTTTTCGTTTTTTGCGAGGGTCTATTCAGCAGTCCACATGTAGTTCTAGCATTTTTGTTCCACACGTGATGGCATTCCAATTCTGTTTTTTCCTACTCTTGAGTGAATTGAACATTTTTGTTCAGCAGTCTACTGCGAAATTCTCGCGTCAGAAAAAGGGCTTGGTGCAAATGAACATTTTTAGAGGATTTTTGTTTGCTAGGTAAATCTCAGTCATGAAGATACCCTTGTTTTTATAAGATCAAAGTACTCTTGTTTTAGCTCTTCCTTGCCTTGTGAGAGAATACCATGCGCCGGTGCATCGTGCAAAAATAAGAAGGGAGAATTACAATATGCGGAGTATATATCATGGTATAACTCAACCTGAAACCAATATCATTACAAATACTACTAGTACACGTAAGATCAGTATCGCTCATACGGCAAGAAGCAGTGCCGACGTGGAGACAAGGAAGAAGGCGAGGATGAGCGTCTGCACCGCGCTGCCGCCGGTGGCGCCGGAGCAGTAGTTGCCAAACGCGCCGCCCGGGTACTCGTACCGCCGGTCGCCGCCCTCCTCGCCGTACCCTAGCGCGCCGTGGTAGCCGTACCCGTACTCGTCGCCGCACTCCCTGCGCTCACGTATGTCGAAGGTTCCTCTATCCGGCGTGTAGCTGCAGCCGCTGCCGAGCGCCCGCTTCACGGCCAGCAGCGAGGCGCCGTTGGAGAACCTGAAGCCGTCGTGGGCGACCTCCTCCACGCAGCGCAGCGCCATCTCCGTCTCGGCGAGGCAGGCCCCGCCGCAGTACTCGTCCACGCTCTCCCGCCCCACGTGGAACGCCCCCTCCACGCCCAGCCGAAGCTCCTCCGCGCACTCGTTGTACACCTTCCAAGTTTTTTTCGGTCCACAGACGACATTATCAACACCATGCCACACATCGAATTGAACTAACTATATATTGCATCCATCATGGCTTACAATCTTACATTGTGGTCGTCGAAGCAGTGGCACGCCCTCTCGAAGATCTCCAGGGCAACTTTGCCTGCAACCATGGAGAAAAAGGAGCTCCAAATCAAGCGGGACTTGAGAGTTGAGACTGATTTTTCAAAATTTGACGGTGAAAATAGAAACAAGAAATAAAATGGATATATACTCACTGGAGAAGCAGCCTGGGAGCAGGGCGCAAATGGCAACGGCCAGGGCCAAGCAGCCAATGGTTCGAGAGGGGTGAGGAGACATTGCCATTGCCCACGGAAGGTGCGCTGAGCAGAGCAGATATGTTTTACGCCGGTGCCGTCGTCTCTGATCGTTTACATCCGGGGTGTGTGTTGATTGACTATATATACGGGGTTAATTTCCTGCCTTGCCCTTCCATTACTCCATCCAAAGGACGGTCAATTGTTCACTCTTTGCTACGTTTGCCCACAAGAAATGCTCACGGTCTAACTTTCTGCAATGTTTATGTTTTTGGCGAAGATTTGAAAAGAATTTCTTTTTTTTAACGAATATTTCGACTCCTCTAGATGCACTTTCTCAAGGTGCACACCACCAACAGTTTCTATTATATTAGTAGTAAAACATTTCACCGGCACTAAAGTTTCATCTCAGCTTTAGATATGCACAGGGGAAAAAACAAGAGGTGCATGCGGGAACAAGTTTGCGTTTGCTACTCTAACCTGACCTCCTGTCTTTGCAGGCCTCCCAACTTTTGCCAATTCTGCCCGCCGGGCAAACCAAATCTTTGTCCAAGTGCTGTCTTGCACGATAACATTTTGTCACTTGTTACGCGAGCTGGAACTGTGTAGCTTTTGCCGATTCTGAAGCCAACCACTGCAAATATCCAAGAGCCTACTTGCTCATCTCGTAAAACGTACTATGCTTTTCATGTGACCAACTTAATCTTCGCAAAATAACAAAAATGTATTAAATCACTAAATGGCTCTGCCTATTTTTACCGATTTGTTTAGTTGATCGCTGTAATCAAGGACCCTCTAACAGGATTTCTTACATGGGAATAAAATCCCAGTTCCTCTGCTTACTGCAATACCTGTAATTCTGGGAAGCCATAGATATGAAATGATCACACATTATATAACATGTTTAAAACGCAGAACACTAAGAACCATGACCCATGGCAATCATAGGAGCTTTTGACGCTACATCATGTACATTTTTCGAAACTCGGCCCCTGAGGAAAATCCCTCGAGAGCGAATCATTTCAGAAGAAGCAACTCGGGCGAGAACTTTAGCGGTTTCATGTTCGTTAGTTAGGAGGATTCAGGAGCAACTTGTTAACTGAACACACATACCTCACAATCACATTTGTTTGCATTTACCATTTTGTCGTACAAAAGAAGCACTAGAAGCGTGCTTAACTGTTAACAGTGACACATGTATTATGGAATTCTTGTCCGTCTTGTAGAATGTTTGATACGCTGTGGGATAAGATTGTATTTGCCTGCTCCTCTCCAGTGGTCTCTGTTGGCCAACAGAAAAGTTTTGAATTCCTTATCAAGTATTGGGTCCGAAGCAAAACCATTTCCCTTCATCTCATCATAATACTCTAAAGCTCGTGGTATACATCCATGTTTAATCAAACCTTGGACCACTGCCATGTAGTGTGCATAACCAGGCCTAATGTCGTATCTTCGCATTTCAGTCCACACCCTCAGAGCATTCCCAGACTCATTCAATTGGATAAACTTATCAATGAGCATGAGAAATGTGTCACTGTTAGGGCCACAGCCATCTTCTTTCATTTTCTTCAGTAGCTGCAGTGTTTCGTCAATGCCTTCCTGTTTCAAAAATGCATGGTACGTCAAAATGGTTGGAACAATGCCCTTCATTGTCATGTCTTCCAGTACCTCCCGTGCTTCCTCAAGCTTGCAACTTTCACAAAGTGGAACTATGATACTGTTGTATGTCTCAACATCCAGTTGGAGACCTTCATCCACAATTTTACTGAGAACATTTCTTGCATCCTTCATGCAATTCTCTCTTGTCAGAACATAAATAAGTTGGTTATAGACACCAATACCAGGAGTCCAACCCCTCTTCTTCATCTCATCGTAAACCCTCAGAGTATCAAAAAGGTTCCCTACCTTTGAGAAACAACAGACCATGAGAGCATAAGACGTACCATCAGGAGTAATGCAGCAATTTGACATTTCTCGCCAAACCCTCTTTACTTCAGCCACATCGGTGAAGATATTACACCAACCATCAAGTATTATATTGAAACCTTCGGCCGTGAGTGGGAAAAATTTCCTTCTTGCAAGAAGCAACTCTTCAGCATCTTCTATGTTTTTACTTCTGCAAAGAGCACGAAGAAGGGAATAGAATACAGATTGGTCCACTTCCACTTTAAACCTCTCCATCACATCAAAGGTCTTGACTGCTTTCTTCACTTCATTGGCAGCTGCATACCTGAGATTTCATAAAGAAATCCTTACAATGAAAGAAGCATGGGACACAAATAGTAGCAGTAACTAGTGTACTACAATGGCAACGGCTGCTTTTCACTTTGGTCTTCACATTACAAAAGCAAAATACAGTTATGATGTCAAAAGTGATCGGATAATGTAAGAGGAGCCCCATAGCAGTGCTAGTAAATAGATTCAGATGTAGGGAATTATATGTTCCATCCAACACATCAATTACACTAAAAGTGAGAATATAGGATTTATGACAGCAACAACACCAAACTCAATAATCCAGATGCTAAGTTTAGCACTCCTGAAACTTCAAACATCAACACAACAAGTAACTTAACCAAAGTAAATTGAACCAAGCACTCACACAATACATGTCAATCATCACTCACTATACTATCATCATCACATGGCTAAAAGATTGGAATATTCCTATGAAGACGAGCCATAAAGCTTCTTATGTCAACAACAGTTTTACAAGCAGGCAATCACTTTTTTAGCTCTCAAAATAACTTAAGCACCTATAGCTCAAGCACCCCCCCCCCCTTTCTATGACCACAATAGAAGCAATGCACATGGCATAACAAAATATGTCGAATGTCACAAAAGTTATTCAGCAGAATGTTGTGTTCACTGTTCACTCCTACAGTCAGTACTTTTCCCCTGTTTACCTGAAACCCAATCTAAAGCACTGGATCATTGCAGAAAACTCACCAGTGTGACCATAATCCTTTACTTGTTCTCAGAGTTATGTGTCCACTTCACTAACACACCAGTGTTTGTATCGGTGCAATGCAATTTTGCTATGATGTATTTTATTGCAAATCTACTGAGATTTCTAGTATGCCATAAGTAAGTGCTTCCTTTACTCTGTTGCTGGTCATATACCTAGTCCCTTTGCTCACATTCACTGCAATACCACTCCAAGAAACCAAACCAACTGAAACCAAACCACTCAAAATGGGTTTACAAACATTATTTATTAGGGGAATTTATGTCTTCTAATAATATGAGTCACTTACATTTGGCAAGAGAGAATTCTAAACTGAGTGGCAAATCCTTAAACCGCAATACACGGAGATAAATTCTAAATTTTGCCTACATTTATAGAGCCATAGCCAATGGAACAGAGTTCTACAAGAGCACTATCATAAAGTACTAGTACTATGCTGGTCGAATGCTTGATTACACCTAATATCATGAAATGGTGAAAGATTATGAGCATACGACCTTACCTCTCCATCAAGATGACCATGGCACGGCGGGTCAGCACCCCACGGCGCTGCATCCGCCGCACGGCCGCCCACGCGAGGTCGAACCGCCCAGCCCTCCCCGCAGACCATATGGCCAGGTGCCACGCCTCCGCCGGCAGGGACCCTGCCCCCTCAGCGCCGGACGTGGCGCTGCACTCGTCGCCCCAGCGAAGCGCGAGCGCTACTGCCTCCGGGTCGCGGCGCAGTTCCCACAGCGCGCGGACGAGGGAGGGGGAGGACGGCGATGGGCCAGAAGAGGAGGAAAGTAGGAGGGAGAGGGCGTCCTTCGGGGAAGACGCGACGGAGGAGGCGTGGGAGATGCGACGGAGGAAGGAGGTGAGCTCGCCGTCGTCGTCGGGGGCAGGGGGGATAGGGTGACCGTACTCGATGTCGCTTTGGTCGGAGGAGGAGTGGATGGTGGAGAGGCTAACGTGGCGGGAGGGAAGGAGGGGGAAACGGTGGGGGAGGAGGAGGTGGCGGCGGAGGGCGGCGGCGAGCAGCTGCGCCATGGGAGAGGCCAGCGAGCGCTACGGGCGAGTCGCCTACAGAGGCGCGCCAACATGGGCCGGCGGCCCAGTAGGACGATCGGCCCGGTTTTTCCTGAGTTTTGTGCATTTCGTTTCGTGCGGTTTTCGTTGGTTATTACAGGGACCATGGTTGTGTTTCGATTTTTTTTATTTTCTGTTTTTTCCTGCTTCTTTTTTAATGGGGTTTTCTTCTTATATTCATTTTCATCATGTTTACTTTTTTTTACTCTTTCTAGTTTTTCATCTTTATATTTCCCCTTTTTCTTTTCCTCTTTTTTCTTCTTTTCCCTTACTAATTTCTGGTTTTCTTTCCACTTAAAAATTTCATGGAAAATCTTAGGAACATTTTTTTAACTTCTTTATTTTACGTCTTTTCGCATTTCTTTCCCAGTCCTTTCCCGGTGTTGTAGCTTTAATTTATTTTTTTAGTGCAGAGTGGCGCCGCCACAGTAGAGGCTACTATTTGGGATGGGAGCAGTGTATTGGGAAAGAAGTTCACATATTACTTGAGGTTTTGCAAATCGACTACTTAACCCCTCAACTGTAAGGGCCTATTTGGGCCGTAGGGATTTAAAAACGTAGAAATAGGGGGAAAGCGTAGGGTTAAGGTGTCATTCGTAGGTAGGGGCATGCGGGCCTCTTCGTTTGTTGCTATTGTGTCATTCGTAGGCCGGGATTTGATCTCGTGTTGTTGGTTTGAACTTTGGTTGGTGTCGTTAGGTTTTATATCTATGAAGTTGGGCATATACCTTTCGTAAAAAAACATATGTTTGATTGTGCACTTGTCAACAATATAAGGTCGCTTTGATCAATGTCTACTTTTGTTGTCGTTCGTCGATCTCTTGATTACCACTTAAATTAGGAGAACAATGTCATGCTGATCATTTGTGATCCCGTAGCGTAGGACGAGCATCTTGCGAGTATCATAAAGAAAAGAGAAAAATTCACTGTAGGTCACAAAACTTGAGCTGGTTGACACTTTAGTATCACTACTTCAAAATACCCGAACTACAGTCCATATACTTGCGCAGAGGGTTCACTTTGGTTCGTATATACGAATTTAGCTACGTATTCGCTGACTTGGCCGAGTCAGCTGTTGCCAGCTAGGCTTTGACCGCCACCTGTGTAGCACCTGGTCGGGGGTGGGGGGTGGGGGGTTAATACTAGTAGTTTGGTTTATTTTTTGCAAATGCGTGAACACCTGGTCGTACCTGGTTGGAACGACCGCGCACCTGGTCGGTCGCACCTGGTCGCTCCCTTATCCCCTCGCTCTCCGCTTCCTCTTCCCCGAACCCTAGCCAAATCCCGTCCCCGCTGCCACAGCCATTGTCGACGTCGTCGCCCTCCGCCGTCGCAGCCATTGCCGACGCCCTCCTCCGCCTCCTCTGTCTCCTCCTTCATGTCGTCTTCCAGCTCCATCCGCTCTGCGTTGCGTGGCCGCTCCGTTGCTGTACCACTGATCGGGTGCTCGGATTGCGGCGAGCAGGTGAGGTTCTACCGATCTAGCACCGATGAGCACGATGGATGGATCTTCTACAAGTGCGTGAACCACCATGTAAGTGCCAGTTCAGTAGATCACTGATTCATGCTGTGTCAACTCACTATAGTAATGAAGCAGAGCACTGATTAAATTGGTCTTTAGGTTGCAAAATCAGTTGGTTAATGTAGTAGTTTAGACTGTCCTTGTATGCAAAATTATTACAGTAGCTCATGGTCAGTTGAGACTAATTAATACAATAGTTGGTTAACTAGGTTGCTTTCATTCACTCTGTAATTTTGTGGAGTTGGTTAACTAGTTGGTTAACATGGTTAACTAATTTTGCCACTGATTAATCAGGTCACTTGTGATTTCTGGCACTGGGAGCTTGAATATGTGCAGCATCTGGTTGAAACAAGGCGTCTGGTTGGTGATGCTGCTGTAGATGCAATTGGTGCAGCTGAGGACAAAGGGAAGAGCTTGAGAGGTAGAGGACTGAATCAATGGCAGGCAGAGGCATAACTAGAAGGGTCATGGCTGGGAGAGGCATGGCTGGAAGAGCTAATTATGCCAGCTCCAACGAGAATAAGTATGCTACCAAGCAGCAAATAGCTATGCTTTTAGGATTAGGCAGAGAGATTTTGATGCTGCTAAAGCTGATGATTGCTTTTGTTATAGTGCTTTGTGTGATGCGTTTCACCTTAATTATGAAGAAGTGAAGTGTTGTTAATTGAGTATGTGCAGTTGTTCTAAACTGAGCATACTAAAATGGTTGCTTTTGTTTGCTCAGTATGAAGTCTTGGTTGTAATGCTTGTTGTAATGGATAATATGTCAGTAATGTGAAGTCTGCTTGACCTAATTGCTTTGAAATGCTTGACCTAATTGCTTTGAAATTACTGACAGCTGTATTTCATGTCAGAAGTGTAGTTAAACTAATTCTGACAGAAGTTTACCTAATTCAAATTCTGTCAAATTGAATTTAGTTTGCAGTTCACTGAATTTTTATAGTTAACTGAATTTAGTTTGCAGTTCACTAAATTTTTATAGTTAACTGAATTTAGTTTGCAAAGTTAACTGAATCGTACTTAACCTCATTGCTTTCAAATTACTGATAGAAATTCCTGTCACAACTGAACTAACTTATTATAACTAATTGCTATCACAACTGAACTAAGTTATTATAACAAAGCTAACACAAATGAACTCAAAAGCAAGCATGTACTTGCACCTGCTGCAAACACCCACCCATCAACTTGCACTCTACATGTAGCTTTGGTCCACCACCAGTCCACCACCACTACCACCAGACCCCCTTCTTCTTCCTCATCTTTCATCTTCAATTTCGTGCACCACCAGATCCCTTCTCTCCTCTGTCCAATAGCACAAACAGATCCCCTTCTCATCTTCAGCTAGCAGCAACCATGGTGTCCTGGGATGATCTTCCCAGTTCTTCTGAAGATGACTCTGTGACCAGCAAGGTTAGTGTGCTCTCTTAATTGAACACCCAGTCTAGGGTTTCTCAGCTAGGGTTTCTCTCTCAATTGATTCCAAATGTCTCTCGTTTGTTTAGCCACCTGCCACAATATCCTGTGAGGAATGGAGTGGCTTGGCTATATATCTGCCTAGCTTTAGATGTGGGCATGGATCTTTGTGTGAGAAGCATGTGGCATTTGAATCTGTTGATACTAGCAGAAGGTTTCTAGCTTGTGCACAGAAGGTTAGTATTTTTTTTGCATTTGACACTGTTAAACAGGAAGTGATTTGTAGTATGTTTTAAGTTCCATCATCATGCACAGAAATGAATACTGGCAGTTAACTGAATCTCTTATTTGTATGTTCTAAATTGTTAGGAGGTACCTAAATGCAGATATGTTGAGTGGGTTGACCCTGAGTTGCCTGATGCTCTGAAGATGAGCCTAGCTAGTATATGGACCATGTATGAAGAGGAGAAAAACAGAGGCTCAGACAGAATGTTATGAGTGCTGAAGAAAACTTGAAGGTTCTTGAAGAGAAGAAGAAGATGGAGAATGAGTTGAAGCATTTCAAGCTTGATTTTGCTAAGATGGTGGCTGAGAAGGAGCAGGCAATGAGCCAATTAGGCAGCACACAACTTGCTCTGACTGATCTAAAGGAAGAACTTGAGAAGAAGAAGATGACAGACAAGTCAGTGACCAACATTCATCAGGTCTTCAGGGTTAAAGCAGAGAAAGAGAGGGACCAAGTAGTGCAGGACAGGGACCAAGTGATTCAAGAGAGGGATGATTTGAAGCATGAGAAAAGGAAGCTTGAGTACATGATTGGTGACCTATTCAAACACAAAGAGGCCACCAGGGAGAAGATAATGAAGCTGAATGCCATGCTAAATGAATTGGATTGAATTTGTGTCACTGTAAAAAATGACTTTGTATCTTTCCTACAATGTGTACTTTCTGGCAAATGAACATGAACCTACTCCTGGATTTGTGTCATTTGTACTTTCTATCAATTGAAGCTAACTGTTAGTGTTTTTATCTTGGAAAGATTTGCTGCTTTCTATGACTGAATTTGTATGCCTGAATTTGTATTGCTGAATTTGCTGCAAACTGAACATATATACCAAATTTTGATTAAACAAAAAAATAATTAAAAATCACACAAAAAAAGTTTTGCTTGGGTCTTGAACCCAGGACCTATGGTGTGAGGCACTGCGTGCAATGCCAATGTGATAAGAATGATGCTTTGCTCAAGTGTTACTTGACAACCTACTTATTCTGCTTCCATTCCCCTCCCTGTTAACTGAATGCTTGCAATTAACTAAATTTTAACACTTGTCTGAATTAACCCACACAAATGAGATAACTGAATTTTTACAGTCTGCTGAAATTGGTTTGAAAAGATAACACTGAATTCTAACAGCTAACCTACTTGTCTGAATTTAGTTATCTGACAAAGTTCATTGCAGACAAATTTCAGTTAAGACAGCATTCAGTGAAGACAAAGTTCAGTTAAGACACTTTTTCTTTTGGATTGTTGCCTTATATAGCAACAAGACACTTTTGGATTGTTGCCTTATATTGCAACAAGACAGTTTTGGGTTGTTGCCTTATATAGCTACAAGACTGCATGAACAACATCAACAGATAACATAAAACAACAAGACATAGTTCAACTGCCACTTATATAGCATCAACATAGTTAAACTGCCAACATAGATCATCTGGCACTTATGTGCTTCATATACAAGCACACCTGACAAAATACACTATTTTTTAACTTATATGCTGAAAATATGTATATTTCAGCATACCTAACTACTGCCTGCAACTTCTTCATCTTCTTCAGTTCTTCAGCTTCCGGATGCGCTCCGAGTGGCGAATTGTCGGTGTCAAAACCGGCGGATCTCGGGTAGGGGGTCCTGAACTGTGCGTCTAAGGCTAATGGTAACAGGAGGCGGGGGACACAATGTTTACCCAGGTTCGGGCCCTCTAGATGGAGGTAATACCCTACTTCCTAATTGATTGATCTTGATGATATGAGTATTGCAAGAGTTGATCTACCACAAGATCGTAGAGGCTAAACCCTAGAAGCTAGCCTATGATTATGATTGTTATTGTCCCATGGACTAAACCCTCCGGTTTATATAGACACCAGAGGGGGCTAGGGTTACACAGAGTCGGTTACAGAGAAGGAGATCTACATATCTGAATTGCCAAGCTTGCCTTCCACGAAAAGGAGAGTCCTGATAACCCACAAGTGTAGGGGATCACAACAACTTTCGAGGGTAAAGTACAACCCAAATTTATTGATTCGACACAAGGGGAGCCGAAGAATATTCTTGAGTATTAGCAGTTGAGTTGTCAATTCAACCACACCTGAATAACTTAGTATCTGCAGCAAAGTGTTTAGTAGCAAAAGTGGTATGATAATAAAGGTAACGGTAGCAAAAGTAAAGGTAAATGTTTTTGGGTTTTTGTAGTAGTTGTAACAGTAGCAACGGAAAAGTAAATAAGCGAAGAACAATATATGAAAAGCTCGTAGGCAATGGATCAGTGATGGATAATTATGCCGGATGTGATTCCTCATGCAATAGTTATAACATAGGGTGATATAGAACTAGCTCCAATTCATCAATGCAATGTAGGCATGTATTCCGTAAATAGTCATACGTGCTTATGGAAAAGAACTTGTATGACGTCTTTTGTCCTACCCTCCCGTTGCAGCGGGGTCCTTACATAAGCTAAGGGATATTAAGGCCTCCTTTTAATAGAGAGCCGGACCAAAGCAGTAATACATAGTGAATACATGAACTCCTCAAACTACGGTCATCACCGAGAAGTATCCCGATTATTGTCACTTCGGGGTTGTCGGATAATGACACATAATAGGTGACTGTAGACTTGCAAGATAGGATCAAGAACACACATATATTCATGAAAACATAATAGGTTCAGATCTGAAATCATGGCACTCGGGCCCTAGTGACAAGCATTAAGCATAGCAAAGTCATAGCAACATCAATCTCAGAATATAGTGGATAATAGGGATCAAACCCCAACAAAACTAACTTGATTACATGGTAAATCTCATCCAACCCATCACCGTCCAACAAGCCTACGATGGAATTACTCACGCACGATGGTGAGCATCATGAAATTGGTGATGGAGGATGGTTGATGATGACGACGGCGACGAATCCCCCTTTCCGGAGCCTCGAACGGACTCTAGATCAGCCCTCCCGAGAGAGATTAGGGCTTGGCGGCGGCTCCGTATTGTAAAACGCGATAAAACTTTCTCTCTGATTTTTTTCTCCCCGAGAAGGAATATATGGAGTTGGAGTTGAGGTCGGAGGAGGTCCAGGGGACCCACGAGATAGGAGGCCGTGCCCTAGGGGGGCCCCCTGTCTCGTGGATAGGCTGTGGGCCCCCTGGCATTAATTCTTTCACCAAAAATTCTTATTAATTCCAAAAAGTGCCTCCGTGGATTTCCAGGACATTCCAAGAACTTTTCTTTTCTACACATAAAACAACATCATGGTAGTTTTGCTGAAAACAGTGTCAGTCCGGGTTAGTTTCATTCAAATCATGCAAGTTAGAGTCCAAAACAAGGGCAAAAGTGTTTGGAAAAGTAGATACGTTGGATACGTATCAACTCCCCCAAGCTTAAACCTTTGCTTGTCCTTAAGCAATTCAGTTGATAAACTGAAAGTGATAAATAAAAACTTTTACAAACTCTGTTTGCTCTTGTTGTAACATGAAAAGCCAGGATTCAGGTTTCAGCAAATATTATGAACTAACCATGCTCACAATAACACGTAGCTCTCACAATTACTCATATCAATAACATAATCAGTTAGCGAGCCATAATAATAAAACTTGGATGACAACACTTTCTCAAAATAATCATAACATGATATAAAAAAATGGTATCTCGCTAGCCCTTTCGGAGACCGCAAAACATAAATGCAGAGCACCTTTAAAGATCAAGGACTGACTAAACATTGTAATTCATGGTAAAAGAGATCCAGTCAAGTCATACCCAAT
The DNA here is from genome assembly GCF_018294505.1 of Triticum aestivum. Lineage (NCBI taxonomy): Eukaryota > Viridiplantae > Streptophyta > Magnoliopsida > Poales > Poaceae > Triticum > Triticum aestivum. The sequence goes on along the minus strand of NC_057795.1, from coordinate 433,926,577 downwards.
ATAAACCAGTAATAATGAATGCAAATGACAGTGTGCTCTCCAGCGGGTGCTTTTAATAAGAAGGGTGATGACTCAACATAAAAGTAAATAGATAGGCCCTTCGCAGAGGGAAGTAGGGATTTGTAGAGGTGCCAGAGCTCGATTTGAAAATAGAGATTGAATAACATTTTGGGCGGCATACTTTTGCTGTCACTGCAACAACTATGAGATGGCTGTATCTTCCATACTACATGCATTATAGGCAGTTCCCAAACAGAATGGTAAAGGTTTATACCCCCCAACCACCAACAAGCATCAATCCATGGCTTGCTCGAAACAACGAGTGCCTCCAACATACAACATCCCTGGGGGAGTTTTGTTTAATTATTTTGATTTGCTTTGATCTTTTTGGATCATGGGACTGGGCATCCCGGTTACCGGCCCTTTCTCGTGAATGAGGAGCAGAGTCCACTCCTCATGAGAATAACCCACCTAGCATGGAAGATATAGGCAACCCTAGTTGTAACATGAGCTGCTCGAGCATACAAAACAGAATTTCATTTGAAGGTTTGGAGTTTGGCACATACAAATTTACTTGGAACGGCAGGTAAATACCGCATATAGGTAGGCATAGTGGACTCATATGGAACAACTTTGGGGCTTAAGGAGTTTGGATGCACAAGAAGTATTCCCGCTTAGTACAGGTGAAGGCTAGCAAAAGACTGGGAAGCGACCAACTGGGAGAGCGACAACAGTCGTAAGCATGCATTAAAATTAATTCACACCGAGTACAAGCATGAGTAGGATATAATCCACCATGAACATAAATATAGTGAAGGCTATGTTGATTTGATTCAACTACATGCGTGAACATGTGCCAAGTCGAGTCACTTAACACATTCAAAGGAGGATACCATCCCATCATACCACATCATAATCATTCTAATAGCATGTTGGCACGCAAGGTAAACCATTATAACTCATAGCTAATCAAGCTTGGCACAAGTAACTATAATCTCTATATGTCATTGCAAATATGTTTACTTCATAATAGCTGACTCAGGAACGATGAATCATCATATTTACAAAAACAAGAGAGGTCGAGTTCATACCAGCTTTTCTCATCCCAATAAGTCCATCATATATCGTCATTATTGCCTTTCACTCGCACGATCGAACGATGTGTATAATAATAAGAGTGCACGTGCATTGGACTAAGATGGAATCTGCAAGCATTCAACTCAAGAGAGAAGACAAGTAATATGGGCTCTAAATTAAATAAACAATCATGCATATAGGAGCCACTAAACATTTTCAATATGGTCTTCTCGACCCCCAAAAGAAAGGAAAGAAAATAAAACTATTTACACAGGAAAGCTCCCAACAAGTAACGAGAAATCTTTTTGGGTTTTCATTTTAATTCCTACTACAGGCAAGGAAATTAAACTAATTTTTTTTTTTTGGTTTTTCTCAAGGTTTTTCAAACACACAAGAAGAAAACTAGAAAAAGAAATTTAAACTAGCATGGATAATACAATGAAAGAGTATGAGCACCGACGACTAGTGTGTGAACATGAATGTAAAGTCGGTGAGAAATACGTACTCCCCCAAGCTTAGGCTTTTGGCCTAAGTTGGTTTAATACCAATGACTGCCTGACTGATATCCATAAGTGAAATTGGGGTAGTACTGAGATGCAAAGGCGACCGCCTCCCGAGCAGCAGTGTGTTGGCGAGCTGCCTCCATTCCCCTCTCATATTCAGTTGCCTCTTCCCTGGTGAAAACATATCTTCCTTTTGCCTGATAATCAAAAAGGTAGGGAGCAGGAAGAGTAACAGGGACGACGTTGCGTCTGTCATAGATTAGTCGATAATGGAGGAATTGTTCATTCCTCTCAAGAAAATGATGATCGAACATAGCTTCTTTATCCAAATAAATAGGAGGTACAATCATATCCCCCTCTCGTGGAGCTATATTAAGAAAATTAGCCACACGGGTTGCATAAATTCCTCCAAAGAAATCTCCCCTTCTACTATTATTCTGCAACCTACATGCAACTATTTCCCCCAAGTTATTTAGAAACATTATAACCGAGCACTCTAGGAGGTCTCCTACGCTATCACACTCATGAGCCATCAGATTTTGTACTGTGAACGTCGTTGGCCGTCCGATTCACTCTCATTCCCGTCATCTCGCAAAAGTCACTGCAATTCTGGGCCAGGTGTCGAAAGGGATGCTACTCCGGTAGCATTTTCAAGGCTTGTGGCTGACCGGGCTCGTAGTGGGCTCATGTTTGCAGCCCATCTCGTAGTGAACCAATGACCCCTTTTCCTCCTTCCCCTTGCTGGCGAAGCGGAAGCACTCCTCTCGATCCTTCATGGTGGCGGCGGTGGCACCCCTCCAATACCTACTCCATCCAACCACACTGATCTCGAATCAGCTAAAAGAAACGCGAACGACACGATGCGTTCACCATCTTCCCTCTTCCCGCACCTCCTTCGCCTCCTCCAGTGGAGGGATCACGTGTGCGAGATCCCCCGGGGTCCTTTGAGGGCGTGGTGACGGCGCTCTATTCCGTCCACCAGGGACGCTGGGGTGGGCAGTGGGGCGGCGGTGCAGAGTGGCGGTGGCTGCAGTACGGGTGAGATGGGCCGGCGACCGGACGGGAGGATCACTTGGGCGCCATTGTGCAGTTGAAAGAAAAAACAGTGGTCGGGCTACCTTCCGTCTGATTGGATTCGATCCAAAATTAGTTTTTCTTTTGAAGCTATGAGTAGGTGTGTTTGGAATTGGAAACACATCTCGTGATTACTTGATTTTTTTCATCTAATTTGGCTTGTTTGCGTGCTTCAGTGACTATATGATTCGTTGCTTGGTGGAGACCACCATTGCAGTTGTGCACAACACGAACGGCGTTCTGGTTCTCATCCATGGGGCTGCGGCCAGAGGGGAGCTCCTCGCAGGATGTGGTGACAACTGAAATAAATTGCATTGGTTCGTGTTGTGGACAGTGAAGAAAAAGAAACTACATGTTTTACTGGTTGAGGTTGCTGTTTACTTGTTCGACGGAATGCCAAACACAGGTGATGGCCTGTTTGTGTTTTTTTCCTGAACTTCATTTGTAGAAATTGCAGAAAAAATGAGTATAATTGTTGAGCAGTCCATCGACTCATTTGTTTCCAAAAGGAGAGCAAGAAAATTTCTAAAAGAAATGACATTGTCGAAGCGGTATATAGACTGCAAAGTTGCAGAGATAGATTTTTTTTACCTTGAGCACCTCATATTATTTCTATAACTACATAAGGTATTACTCCCATCTTATCAAAAGTTACAACTCGCTTATTGCACTTGCGTAAAGATTTACATTCATAATTTTTTGCTTGACGTGTCGTAAGTTTTACTTGGTATTGTGTGCTTGTATTGTGGCATCTTGAGCATTTCAAGTAGCAACACTTCATGTTTGTAGTTTCGAAGACATCTCATGTTTGCTCGTATTATTACTGTTTTTCATGTTTTCGTTAATTGAATTCCATGTGTTTTAGTTAGTAGACTTGCATCTGTATACAAAAAATAGACCTTAAATGTTCGCCCCGGCTAATTCCAGGTTCCTGGATCTGCCACTATCCTGCACCAGCTGACATACCCAGCGACCTCACGATCCCACAGGTATTACACCCCCATTTCTCACTCAACGGCTCCTCCCAATAGTTTTGTCACATGTGCTTCAGTTGCAACAATTGAATTGCCATTTGATATGTAATGCTTGGCACTCCATATAAACTGATTTTATGTAGTTTTCTGTTGAGCAACCAGTGCATGAGGATGCGAGCAAAATAAGGAATATGTACAAACACTATTTGAATATTAATTTTTGGTGGAAAGGTCTAATGATAGTTGACTTTCCTGGTTTGCAGAGCATAAAATGTTCTAAAGAAAATGCATATGGTGCAAGTTATCGGTGTTGCATCCTTCTGCCACCTTCAGGGTGCTTTTTGTCAGAGGAAACAAGAGTTAGGTTTGTTATCACGGAGTTATCTATCAGCGTTAATATTTTTTACTACACTTGTCCTTACTAATACTATTATTTATCTGGAAGCTAATTAGTCCTAATAAGGCTAATATCTAATCAAAGCTTCAACCTTACCTAAGAAAGATATAGTAGGATTTGGACCTAAATTACAAGTTGGAAGAGACTCAAACTCTAAATAGATTGCTCAAGACCATTGGGCATTGATGGGCGAGAAATGGCACAGTATGTAGATATAAAGAATGCTAAAAAGAGCTCTGCCATCTTCTATGTACAAATTGGTAAAGTTCTTATATTTTATCCGAGTTCCTATTTTCTTATGTTTGGTGTCTTCAAATTTTCCACCTATCTGTTCTTGGTTAGGTCAGACCATATGCTTCTCACGGTATGCCCACTCGACGTCCCTCCAATCCAAATCAAATTAGCACATATGCTCATTATTTTGCCAAATCCATTTTTATACTTTGTAACCCCTTTAAATTTTTTCATGTGGGTCATAGGTACTGATTGAAGTACTTGTTATTTAAAAAAAGCATGTGTGAATCATCTTATTTCAGCAAAGTTTAGGGTTACTTAGTTCATATTTCCATTTTGTAACTTTTGTCGATGTGTATTTATAGCAATACCTATCATTCTATTATCAAAATGGACGGGCGCGGCAACGCGCGCCATCATGGTCTAGTAACCTTTATAACCTGACACAACACTCTTGAGGACACAAAGATTAGGGGCACACATGTGACATACCTCGTCCTTACCGTTAATGCATCTACCAATAAAGAGAGCAAAGTAATGTAAAGCAGGAAAATGAATGCTCCCTATGGTAGCTTGTGCTATGTCCCTAGATTCTCCCGCAGTAATACTAGCAAGAAAATCTCTAAATTCAGATTTGCGAGGATCATTGATATTACCCCACTGAGGGAGTTTGCAAGAAGTTGTGAAATCCTCTAAATCCATGGTGTAGGATGTATCATAAATATCAAACATGACACTAGGAGAATTACGCGCAGAAATATATTCGAACCTCCGCACAAAGGAATCGGTCAATTGATAATATTGAGGACACTTATCTTGTAAGAAGTCCTCCAGCTCTGCATTACGCACATATGCGTCAAATTCCTCCTTGAAGCCTGCTTCGACCATAAAATCATCGGATGGCCACTCACAAGCCCGTACATTTGCGTCCCTTGGCAAATTAATATCTTGTTCAGTATAGCAATTCTTGGCCCTTTCTTTGCTGAGGAACCTCCTTGGTACATTCTTCTAAGCATATTTATTTTTCTGAAAATTTCTGAAATTTTAGTAACTTCAAAATAGAAGTGAATAAAACTAAACAAGATTGATAGCAACTACTCCTACAAGTGCCTAGAGCCTATATCATGCATTGGAATTGCTTGGGACCTCAGAAATTTAACATGCAAGCTCAAGAACATGGTCACCTAAGCAGCAAAGATTTGCAATGATTAAAGCAGTAGAACAAAAACTAATTGGACCAATGGAGGAGTCACATACCAAGCAACAATCTCCCAAAGCAGTTTTGTGAATGGAGCTTTGAGCTAAGAGATCGAAAATCGCAGCAAAACAAGCTAGAACTCGTGCTTGAGCTGGTTGGGGATTTTTTTAGGTAGAAGATGAAGTGTGTGGGTGCTGGCATAAGTGGAGGGGAGCCACCAGGGGCCCATGAGACAGGGGGGCGCACCCTACAGGGGGGCGCGCCTTCCTCTCTCGTGGCCTGGTGCTTGCTCCTCCTGCAGTGTTTTCAGTGCCTAAAATCCTCAAATATTTCAGAAAAAATCATACTAAATTTGCAGGGCATTTGGAGCACTTTTATTTTCGGACTATTTTTTTAATGCACGGATAATTCAGGAAACAGACGGATAATACTATTTTTGCTTTATTTATTCTAAATAACAAAAAGTAAAAGGAGGGTACAGAAGGTTGTGCCTTCTAGTTTCGTCCATCTCGTGATCATCAAAATGAACCCACTAACAAGGTTGATCAAGTCTTGTTAACAAACTCATTCCGAATAACACGGAACCGGAGAAATTTTGAATAACACTAAGTTACCTCAACAGGGATATGAAAATCCCCAACAATAAGAATATCGTATTTTTTTCTTGACAGTAGGGAGAGGAAATTCAAAACCTCCAAAAATGATAGTTGGAACTTTTTCAATAGAATTGATGCTATGAACTTGAGATTGTTTCCTCGGGAAGTGTACCGTATGCTCATTACCATTAACATGAAAAGTGACATTGCCTTTGTTGCAATCAATAACAGCCCCTGCAATATTAAGAAAAGGTCTACCAAGGATAATAGACATACTATCGTCCTCGGGAATATCAAGAATAACAAAGTTCGTTAAGATAGTGACATTTGCAACCACAACAGGCACATCCTCACAAATACCGACAGGTATAGCAGTTGATTTATCAGCCATTTGCAAAGATATTTCAGTAGGTGTTAACTTATTCAATTCAAGTCTACGATATAAAGAGAGAGGCATAACACTAACACCGGCTCCAAGATCACATAAAGCAGTTCTAACACAATTTCTTTTAATGGAGCATGGTATAGTTGGAACACCCAGATCTCCAGGTTTCTTTGGTATTCCACCCTTAAAAGTGTAATTAGCAAGCATGGTGGAAATTTCAGCTTCTGGTATCTTTCTTTTATTTGTGACGATATCCTTCATATACTTAGCATAAGGATTTACTTTAAGCATATCAGTTAAGCGCATATGTAAGAAAATAGGTCTAATCATTTCAGCAAAGCGCTCAAAATCCTCATCATCCTTTGACTTGGATGGTTTAGGAGGAAAGGGCATGGGTTTCTGAACCCATGGTTCTCTTTCTTTATCATGCTTCCTAGCAACAAAATCTCTCTTATCATAACGTTGATTCTTTGATTGTGGGTTATCAAGGTCAACAGTAGGTTCAATCTCTACATCATTATCTTTGCTAGGTTGAGCATCAACATGAACATTATCATTAACATTATCACTAGGTTCATGTTCATCGCCTGATTGTGTTTCAGCATCAAAGATAGAAATATCATTGGGATTCTCAGGTGTGTCTACAGTAGGTTCACTAGAAGCATGCAAGGTTCTATCATCTTTCTTCTTCTTCTTTTTAGAAGAACTAGGTGCCTCTAAATTATTTCTCTGAGAATCTTGCTCGATTCTCTTAGGGTGGCCTTCAGGATACAAAGCTTCCTGAGTCATTCTACCAGTTCTAGTAGCCACTCTAACGACAAAGTCATTTTTATTATTTAATTCATCAAGCAAATCATTTTGAGCTTTGAGTACTTGCTAAGCTTGAGTAGCAACCATAGAAGCATATTTGCTAACGCAGTGAAGTTCATCTTTAACTCTAGCCAGATTATCACCTACGCGTCCTATCTCGAAAGCATTATTCTTTAACTCTCTACCAACATAAGCATTAAAACTTTCTTGTCTAGCCATAAAGTCATCAAATTCATCTAAGCATGGGCTATGAAATTTAGTAGAGGGGATTTCAACTTTATCATATCTATAGAGAGAATTTACCTTTACTACCTGTGTCGGGTTATCAAGACAATATGGTTCTTCAACAGGCGGTATATTAAGACCATGTATTTCTTCAATAGGAGGTAAATTCTTAACATCTTCAGCTTTAATACCTTTTTCTTTCATTGATTTCTTTGCCTCTTGCATATCTTCAGGACTGAGAAATAAAACACCTCTCTTCTTCAGAGTGGGTTTAGGAATAGGCTCAGGAGTTGGCTCAATTGGTTCAGAAATGGCTTCAGGAATTGGCTCAGGAAGAGTCCAATTATTTTCATTAGTCAACATATTATTCAATAATATTTCAGCTTCGTCGACTGTTCTTTCCCTGAAAACACAACCAACACAACTATCCAAGTAGTCCTTGGAAGCATCGGTTAGTCCATTATAAAAGATATCAAGTATTTCATTTTTCTTAAGAGGATGATCAGGCAAAGCATTAAGTAACCGGAGGAGCCTCCCCCAAGCTTGTGGGAGACTCTCTTCTTTGATTTGCACAAAATTATATATTTCCCGCAGGGCAGCTTGTTTCTTATGAGCAGGGAAATATTTAGCAGAGAAGTAATAAATCATATCCTGGGGACTACGCACACAACCAGGAGCCAGAGAATTATACCAAGTCTTAGCATCACCCTTTAATGAGAACGGAAATATCTTAAGGATATATAAATAGCGAGACTTCTCATCATGAGTAAACAGGGTGGCTATATCATTCAACTTGGTAAGATGTGCCACAACAGTTTCAGATTCAAGGCCATAAAAAGGATCAGATTCAACTAAAGTAATAATATCAGGATCAACTGAGAATTCATAATCCTTATCAGTAACGCAGATAGGTGAAGTAGCAAAAGCGGGATCGGGTTTCATTCTAGCATTAAGAGACTGCTGCTTCCATTTAGCTAATAATTTCTTAAGATCATTTCTATCATTGCAAGCAAGAATTTCCATAGCAGCTGCTTCATTCATAACATAACCCTTAGGAACAACAAGTAATACATAATCATTGGGGGAACCTTCATCATCACTATCATCAAGAATAGGTTCTTCAATATTTTCATTCCCCCTAACTCTAGCAAGTTGTTCATCTAGAAATTCACCTAATGGCAAAGTAGTATCACGCAAAGAAGTAGTTTCATCATGCATAGCAGAAGTGGCATCATCAATAACATGCGACATATCAGAATTCATAGCAGTAGCAGGTTTAGGTGTCGCAAGCTTACTAATAACAAAAGGAGAATCTAGTGCAGAGCTAGATGGCAGTTCCTTACCTTCCCTCGTAGTTGAGGGCAAAATCTTGGTTTTAGCGTCTTTCAAGTTCTTCATAGTGATCAGCAGATATAAATCTCAAGTGACTCAGAGAATAGAGCTATGCTCCCCGGCAACGGTGCCAGAAATTAGTTTTGATAACCCACAAGTGTAGGGGATCGCAACAGCTTTCGAGGGTAAAGTACAACCCAAATTTATTGATTCGACACAAGGGGAGCCAAAGAATATTCTTGAGTATTAGCAGTTGAGTTGTCAATTCAACCACACCTGGATAACTTAGTATCTGCAGCAAAGTGTTTAGTAGCAAAAGTGGTATGATAATAAAGGTAACGGTAGCAAAAGTAAAGGTAAATGTTTTTGGGTTTTTGTAGTAGTTGTAACAGTAGCAACGGAAAAGTAAATAAGCGAAGAACAATATATGAAAAGCTCGTAGGCAATGGATCAGTGATGGATAATTATGCCGGGTGCGATTCCTCATGCAATAGTTATAACATAGGGTGATATAGAACTAGCTCCAATTCATCAATGTAATGTTGGCATGTATTCCGTAAATAGTCATACGTGCTTATGGAAAAGAAGTTGTATGACGTCTTTTGTCCTACCCTCCCGTTGCAGCGGGGTCCTTACAGAAGCTAAGGGATATTAAGGCCTCCTTTTAATAGAGAGCCGGACCAAAGCAGTAACACATAGTGAATACATGAACTCCTCAAACTACGGTCATCACCGAGAAGTATCCCGATTATTGTCACCTCGGGGTTGTCGGATAATAACACATAATAGGTGACTATAGAATTGCAAGATAGGATCAAGAACACACATATATTCATGAAAACATAATAGGTTCAGATCTGAAATCATGGCACTCGGGCCCTAGTGACAAGCATTAAGCATAGCAAAGTCATCGCAACATCAATCTCAAAACATAGTGGATACTAGGGATCAAACCCCCAAAAAACTAACTTGATTACATGGTAAATCTCATCCAACCCATCACCGTCCAGCAAGCCTATGATGGAATTACTCATGCACGGCGGTGAGCATCATGAAATTGGTGATGGAGGATGGTTGATGACGACGACGGCGACGAATCCCCCTCTCTGGAGCCCCGAACGGATTCCAGATCAGCCCTCCCGAGAGAGATTAGGGCTTGGCGGCGGCTCCGTGTCGTAAAACGCGATGAAACTTTCTCTCTGATTTTTTTCTCCCCGAGACGGAATATATGGAGTTGGAGTTGAGGTCGGAGGAGGTCCAGGGGGCCCACGAGATAGGAGGCCGCGCCCTAGGGGGGGCGCCCCCTGTCTCGTGGACAAGCTGTGGGCCCCCTGGCATTAATTCTTTCGCCAAAAATTCTTATTAATTCCAAAAAGTGCCTCCGTGGTTTTCTTGGACGTTCCGAGAACTTTTCTTTTCTACACATAAAACAACATCATGGTAGTTTTGCTGAAAACAGCGTCAGTCCGGGTTAGTTTCATTCAAATCATGCAAGTTAGAGTCCAAAACAAGGGCAAAAGTGTTTGGAGAAGTAGATACGTTGGAGATGTATCAAGTCCCACCCGGAGACGGGGCGAAGTCTTAAATATTGTATCTTCTTAGTCCAACAGTCCGGCCAAAGTATATAGTCCGACTGTCCGAGGACCTCTTAATCCAGGACTCCCTCAGTAGCCCCTGAACCAGGCTTCAATGACGATGAGTCCAGCATGCAGATTGTCTTCGGCATTGCAAGGCGGGTGCCTTCTCCGAATACTCCATAGAAGATCTTGACTATGAGGACCGTGTCCGGCTCTGCACAATAATTTCCACATACCACCATAGAGAGCACAATATTCCACAAATCTAATCTGCTGACAACTTTTCATAGCGTGACATAATGCCACAACCCGGTCATTATTCGAACCGTTTTTCTCAACCAGCTGTTGCACATATTGCGATGTGGTTTCCTTGGCACGTCTTGTCTAAGCAGAGATCGTGTCCCCTAATCACATGATTCTCATCAATACGGGTATGGGTAACCCAACCGTGCCATCAATCGTGGCGCTTGGGGAATAAGCGATTTTACCGGGCAAGTGGGGAGGCGCACAGTTTGTACCGCCTTTATAAAGAGATAGGGATTCCTCTTTTTCACCCACGCCTTCTTCTCCCCCTGCTCACCCATTCTCGCACGCTCGAGCTCCAGCGCCCAAGTTCTCACCTTCTCTGTAAAGCCATTCCAAACATGTCCGGAGCGGGAGGCAAGTTGATAGTCTCCTCCGTTACGGAGGAGGACATCACGAAGCTCCGGGAGGTTGGATATCTGGCCGCAGACATCGCGCACTGGCTCCCGGACGTAGGGCAGGTCGTCCATACTCCGGAACCCAACGAGAGGGTTGCATTCCTTGCCCATTTCGTCCGTGGACTGGGATTTCCCTTGCACCCATTTGTCCGCGGGCTCATGTTTTACTATGGGCTAGATTTCCATGATCTGGCCCCCAATTTCATCCTCAACATCTCGGCGTTTATCGTCGTGTGCGAGGCCTTCCTCCGCATCAAGCCTCACTTTGGCCTGTGGCTGAAGACCTTCAACGTGAAGCCGAAGGTGGTGGTCGGCCAGCAAGCGGAGTGCGGAGGCGCTATGGTGGGCAAAATGCCCAATGTTACCTGGCTCGAAGGCTCCTATGTGGAGACCGTGAAGGGATGCAATCGAGGTGGTTCTATATCATCGAGCCGCGTGACGCCAACTGGGTGGCGGCCCCCGAATTTTGATCTGGCATCCCCATGCGGCTCAATTCCTGAAAAAAGAAGGGATTAGCCTGGGGTGCATCGGCGGAGCTGACCGGACTCCGGAATTGTGTCAAAAACATGATAAGCAAGAAAATCAAGCTTGTCAACGTGGTCCAGGTCATGCTCTTCCGCTGGATCCTCCCGTGTCAAAGATGGGCATTCAATATGTGGGAGTTCGATCCGGCCAACCACCAAACGCTACGAGAGCTCTTCAACACGATGCACAAAGACGTCTGGAAAGTGCTGTTCAAGGCCGCCGAAGTACCTCCTCCCATTACCGAGGATCGCGGACTCAGCGCAAAGCGCCCCGCCAATCCGGTAAGCTCTCTATATTTTACAAGATGCTCCTTTCCCCAGCATATTCGTGGAAGGAATCTAAGCCCCCACACCAATTTAACAGGACTGGGTGGCGACAGCGGAGCGGATCGACTGTCCAGCTCCACTACCTGAAGATCCATCAACTGCTCTCCTAACGGAGATGCTGTTTCCGGTGCCCTATGAGGTGCCGGAGAAGAAGGCCAAGAAGAAGTCCACGGGGACCCGGAAAGGTCTCCATTGCAAGGTTGTATCGGACTCATCATCCGAAGACACTGAGGCGCGCTCCTCCAATGAAAATGAGGAGGAGGAAGAGGAAAGCTCTCCCCCCAAACCAGGGGGGAGAAGAACAGGAAGGATGCCCCGTCTGGGGAGGCCAAAGGGTCCAAGAAGGGAAGGACCCTCCCTCCGGACCACTCCACAACAGCCGCCTACATCGACGAGGAGTGGTTGCCCAGGGACAAGCCCCTGGTGAAGTCGTAAGTATCTGGACACTATAATACTTCCGGTATGTTTTGCTTTATTGCTTCTTATCATGCCAAACATGATTGTGCAGTCCGTCCAAAGCCCATATCAACGTATCCTCCTCGGATGGGTCTTTGAGACAGTCGGCGATGAACAACGATTCACTCCTGACGGCCACTACCCCCTGGCCCGCGGACGACACCTAGGTGTTGCCTCAGAGGATATCGGACCAGGGGAAACAGTTCTAGAGATGCCCCAAGGAGAAATTCTAGACGCCGGGCACATGAGGGGTAAGACCCCCATGGATTCTGATGGCGGGGGCCGCAGCAAGTCTGGCCCCCAGCCGGATACTACGCCAGAACCTCCAGTGGTTCTGGACTCAGGTAGGTAGCCCCTTACTAAGGGGGGCGAGCTGCCCGTGCCGATGACCTCTGTCCATCCAGAGGCATCGGACAACTTGCTGGAAGCGCTCCGCGGTGCTTCCATTAACGAAGAGCACCGCACCATCATGAATGCGGTGGTCGAGAAGGTTCGGTCCACCAAAAGCGAATTGACCGAAGCCTGCGCCAGCCTTCTAACAGGCTTTGAGGTAAGTAATCAAATTATGAAAGAATATCACAGTATAGACAATATCCCCTGATGCTCTGTTTGGTATTCGGAAAGAAAGGCCGAACAGAGGATCAAATAACATCCACAGGAGTCTGACAGAATGTGTCTATGTGAATAAGCAGGCGTCGCTGCTGGCCGCTGCCACTCATATTGCGGAGGTCTCCGGACTGAAGCGGGACCTGGAGCGGACCGAAGGAGAGCTCAGCCTCGTGAAGAGACAACTCGAGGAGAACAAAGGTACATAATACCCCGTCTGTATATTGATAAACAAGGAATGGTTTTAGCTCATAGAAGCGTTATGAATTTTAACAGGGGTCACGGCCAAAGTGGCGGCCCTTAAAAAGGCGCTGACCGAGGACGAAGACAAGGCGGCCAAGGAGCACACCGAGCGTGAGAAACAAGAGGCCTGGGTTGATGAGGTACATCAAGAGCTCCAGGACTTTGTCAAAAAATACGAGTCCCTGGAGCGTGACTCTAAGACACAAGAGTCCGAGCTTGCGAAGGCCTGCCAGAGCGCACATGATGCGAAGGCTGAAGCCCAAAAGGCCCTCCAAGAGGTTCATGCAGCCAAGAAGATTGCGGCGGGTAAGGCATTCAGTATGCAAAGCAAGCATGTGAAGGAGACTTTCTTTTTACTTACCCGAATTTGGAGCTCTCCAGGAGCATTCGTAGATCTGCCACGCATTATCTTTGATGCCGCGGAGTTCTACCGAGCTAAGGAAGGGAGCTCGACCGAGAAGTTGTTCTGGTCCTAGTATATTGGGGCCGAACACCCGGTGCCCTTGAGCGACTAGCTGAAGCGACTGGTCGAACTTCACAAGGCGGCCGAACTGGCCATGAAGGATCTCATGGTCCGGATGTGGCCTGGCGAGCCCCTGCCCAGCAGCTACTTCGGCCTGGTGAAGCGGCTTGTGTCTGCCTGTCCGCGGCTCAAAGTCATAAAGCGGTTAGTCTGCATTGAGGGTGCACGCAGGGCCTTCGCCCATGCGAAAGTGCACTGGGCGAAGATGGATGCCGAGAAGCTGGTGATGGAGGGGCCACCGAAGGGCAAGGAGCACCGCCACCCCGAAAAGTACTATGACAGTGTCATGAAGGGTGCCCTCCTTGTGGCGGAGGAATGTGCTAAGGATGTAATATTTGAATGAGTGTACTCATGTAATCCTATAATATGAAAACGAGTTTATATGCGCTATATAACGCCTGTTGATTTAAAATATTACCTTCTGTGCGGCCGTTTATAAAATCTGAGAGTTGGCTAGTCGTTGGCTTCTACCCCCATGTAACTAGTACTGGGGTGTTCGGGATAAATCTAAACACTCTTTATCCAAATTTTTGGTCCTTTAAGGAGGTGTTTAGCGCAGCGAACAAGGCAATCGGACTATACAGCTTTATCACTCTCACTTAGCCATAGAAGTCTACAATTTTAAATTTTGGCGAAGCCCCTAGTATTCGGAAGGCCGAACTTGGGGCGCTATACACGCCTAAATAGGACAAGGCCGATTCCTTGCCCGAAGCGCAAAAAATCTTTAAGGATTTGAGACCTCTCGAACAGCGACCAGCTTTCGCCGCATCATGACAGTCAGTTTTTGGCTTTCTCTACTGAGGTGCTCGTCCGGAAGAACCGGGACACAATCGTAGTAGTTCTCCCTGTGCTACCTTAGCCGATATAGCGGAATGTAAGGCACCAAAACATGGGAGCCGGGCAAACCCAACTATTGACCCAAGACATGATTCGGAGCTGATGCATATAATGCTATAAGTTCGGGGTGCCGCAATTTCGAAGGTGTTCAGACTTTTCTTGCCGTGTTATGGGGTACACTGAAGCCCCTGGCGAACTGAACGTACCAAAGTGTACGGGTGCAATTTGTAGTAAATAAGCAGTCAAGGAAAAAATATAAAGAAATATAATAATAAGCTGACGCTGTATATTTTTTCCCATTGTTATTTAAATAATACGTCAAAGCGTATGTATACAAGTAGTGCGATAAGCAAAATAGGACTATTTGACATGTCCTAGCCAAGGGTAAGCTGCGTGTGGGTATGTAAAACAGGTATAACGATCGTTATCAGAGACCACCTGGGGATTCCCTTATATGTCAAAGCCTTTTGCCTCCTTGGTGTTTCCTTCTGTGATGGGTCCGATAATCAGGCTATCTGAAAGAGCTCCCCGAGAATAGGGTCCTGAAAGAAAGAAAATTATGAAGGTATACAGGTCCTGAGGCGATTGAGCCGCATTGTGGACCGCAGTATGTTTGTGCCTCTGCCTATGCCCATGGTATTTTAAGTGCGTAATTATGTACGCGCAGCGCAAATTTCACCGCTTGACTGGGACCAGGACGGAGGCCAAATTGCTAGGCGAGCTCTGGACGTGCTAGACGATCCTATTGCAGGGAACTCCGGACTCGCTTGACGGTGTTCGGAGGCTTTCACTACAAAAAAATACACTTCTGTGATGATACATGTTTGTCACAGTAGGTCGCGTTTTTTATCATGCATGTACATCCATGACAAATTTATGACAGAATAAAGATAGTCATACCTGTGCTGTCGTAGAAGTGTTCCATGACATTACCAAAATTATCATCATGAAAGTGTCCACTTCCATGACGATAAATCGCGTGTCACAGAAGTGCTTTCATCAAGGGTGACCGACACGTGGCATCCACCATAACGGAACGCCGTTAAGCTATCCGGTCGGGTTTTGGATCTGATAACCCGTTAACAACCCCGACCAATGGGGATTTTCCACATGTAAAATCATCATTGGCTGGAGGAAACATGTGTTGGCGCATCGCTGGGACAGATGTCATCCACTCATTGGACAGAAGGCGCCTATGATACGTGGACACGTGGCACGGCCCAACAGTGGCCCATTCCTGTGAAAAGCCCGGCCCATTTGACTTGGTCAAAAGGTGGCGGGCCGGCCCATGGGAAGCCTGTTAACGTCATGTTCGCGTATAGCCCATTTACAGCCCACTAACCCAAGGCCCGTTACGCCCTATACGAATTAGGCCCAGTAGCGTCATCTGGGCCATCAAATATGATTCCAGCCCATTTTCACTTCTGGCCCATGTATGGCCCATGACGTCTTTCGGCCCATATGAGGCCCTTTGTAACTATTGGCCCATTAACTGCCCGTGTTGAAACTGGCCTGTAATGAACAGTGTATCACTTTACACCCATAAACGGCCCGTGGTGAAACTGGCCCGTAATGAAAAGTGTATCACTTTATACCATTAACGGCCCATTATTCCATTGGGACGTTTCCAGCCCAAGTTATCTTTCGGCCTTCTGAGGGCCCATTTATTCTTGGGCTCATTTGCAGCATTCGGTTACTTATGGCCCGTTACTATCATTTTGTGCTTGTGGGCCAAATTCAGCCCGTCGTTACAGTTTGCCCGTTTGTGGACCATTAATCTGTTGGGCCATTTTCATAGCATCACCAAATATGGCCTATTAACGGCTCACTATGGTCAGCCCATAAAACATACGATTTCCATTAAAGGCCCGTGTATGGCCCATTAAAGGCCCGTACAATACCCATAAATGAGTCGGCCCTTACAAGGCCCATGGATCCTACGAGACGTAGAAGGCCCATGGGTCCGACGACCCATGAGTCGGCCCTTACATGACCCATGGATCGTACGGCCCGTGAAGGGCCATGATCGGGCGAGTTGGCCCCCGTTTGAACGATATAGCATATTCAAAGAATTATCCTACTCAATACTATCACCTCTAAAAAGCATACACTATACAACAAAGAGATCAAGGCATAGAAAGGTAGAATAATCCTACACTATACAATAAAGAAATTGCAGCCGATTATACCCACTGGGCATTATAGTTCGGAACAGGTGTTAATAAAGCACACACAAACAGCAAATTACATACACTGGGCAAATACAGCTCATACATCATGGACGCGCATCAACTTAACTCCATTTGAACTATAATCGATTGGTCGGATTCAGGTAGCAAAAATTCCAGTCTGCAAAATCTCCAATTCCTTCATGGTTACCTTAGTGTCTTGTTTCATTTTTTTGACTCCTGCATCTAATACCTGCATGTCCACTCTCAAATTGTTGATTAAATGTTGACAATCATGTACACGTTGTCTTGCCACCTCTAGTTGATGCTCGAGAACATCAGCACATTCCAATTCCAATCCATAGTCATTCGGTAACGGCCATGCCGCACTGCTCGCAGATCTTTGTGTTGATGTCACTTCATCCTGAAATATTTTTGTAAGTACACATGACTAGGGCAAAAATATAGTTACAACAGTGAAGCGAGCAAGACACTATTTTGTACTACATGGCAAAACAGGACTAACAATAATGTTACACGTCATGAAGCATAAGCAGGTGATATTATAAAAATTATAAGAAAGATAGTCTGTGCAGCCTGCATACAAAAATCCCTCTTAGTTCACCAGAGGAGCATGATGTTGGGGCCCAATCGAAAACACAAACAAGTTACAAATTTAGACAACACGTTGCGTATAAGCAAGCAGTTGGCCATTCTGTATCTCAATTAAAGTCTTAGGGAGCATAATGAAGAGCAGAGGGTTTCATACAAACATACTACAGCAGGCAAAACTATGCAATCATTAGCGTAGTATAAACTAGATTGTGAGCCTCATGCAATAATAGTTGGTTAATAGACTTCAAAGATTCAGGCACACTTCGGCAGAGTAATTAAATGGTAAGGCCTTTAATTATGTCAACTAATAGTTATACAAGGACCAAACATTAGGCATGATTATTTGGGCATCTCATTAACTGAGGACAAATAAAGCAATTGAAAAGAGCAAATTAACTATGCCTGAAACAAACAAGGAGTTGAACTGTTGAGTTGCATATAGTGACTTACCTTAGCAGGTTGAAGAGGCTCAGCGCAACTCCTACTTCTCTTGCAAGGCTCCTTCCTAACATCTTGTACTTGGAAATCCTCAATCTTATCTTCATTGCACCCCCTCTGCAAGGTGACACAAACTAGTTACTCATCTCCTTGGAAGATAAATATGCATACTTTCCAGTCTGTGAACACAAAAGGATGAGATTATTACAAAACAACACCGCATAATGAAACATGCTGCATCTCTTGCACTTGCACACAATGAAATGAGCATTTACTATGTCTGCACTACGTAAAAACTAGGCATACCTTCGAACTGGATCTCCAGGTACTCTTGGAGAGCCTACTGTAGTGTACATCCAAACCTTTATGTCACCTATGAGTTAGACAAGGCCCCATTACAGCAGCCCTTGGTGTTTAAATCATTGACAAGCTCTGTTAGAGTGTTAGGTCAAGAACAACAAGTAATCAAAGCAAACCATCCTAGTATGGCTGGCTGATGCAAACAAGCAATTGAATAGATGTGTGAGCAAATCTTACATATCAAGAAAAGAAGCAAAGAAGGAGGCTTAAAGACCATCACTTGACTAACCAGATTTAAGGGGCATTTAAACATCATGTGCAACATATGAACTAACATAAACATTGCATATTCCAGATTCTACAATGGAATGCACATGTATTAGGTTATGCCATGTATGATGATGCCTAAATGTATAGATAGCAGGCAGAAGTGATTCATCATTGCACGCACAATTGAATTGCAGGTTAAGGGCCAGTTCGATTCCGCCTTTTCAGGTCATATTGTCAAAATAAGCCATAAAAGATGTAAAGAAGTCATTTTTGAGTTATGGGCTTGGGCTTAACTAATTTCGCTTTGGAGGGGGGTGTTTCGGGTAGAACGTCACTAAAAATTGAAGGGAAGGGGAATAGTGAAATGACTCTGTTGTCTACCTATATTACACTCAAAATGCAACTGCTAACGCCCGTGTCACACCTGACCCTCAAGTAAAAACAAACACACAAGCATTCATTTCCTGCCTGCTTGCATCTCCTCTCCCCTTTCCCTCTACCTCGATCCCCTGCCTGCAGCACTAGGGTTCCTCCAGCGAGCCGTCACCACTGGTCCCATCTGGCCTGGTCCTCGACGATGCTATGTCCAGCTAGGCTACATGGTCGGCGGGTAGGGGCAAATCTCCCTGGCTGCTCCTCCCTCTGGTGTCGCCCCTCATTCTCATGGTCTCCAGCAGCTGCTCCACTGTGGTTCGTCCACCGCACTACTCCGGCGGGCGCTGCACAACTACGGCTGATGCCACACTGCAACAGAAGGCACCTTATTCCCCCTCCCCTCCTCCCAGGCCATGGCCTTGAGGTGTTGTTGAAGGATGAGCTCATCCAACAAGGTGAGGATCTCCTCTGATTTTTTGCCAAATTTTCATTCTGATCCACTATACGATGAATTGCTATGAGCTGCTTCTGCTGCTGCTATATGATGCATTGCTATGAGCTGCTGTTGTTGCTGCTATATGATGAATTGCTATGAGCTCCTGCTGCTGTATGATGAGTTGTTATGAGCTGCTGCTCCTGCTATATGATGATTTGCTATGAGCTCCTGCTGCTGCTATATGATGAGTTGCTATAAGCTGCTCCTGCTGCTGCTATATGATGAATTGCTATGAGCTGCTCCTGCTGCTGCTATATGATGAATTGCTATGAGCTGCTCCTGCTGCTATTATATGATGAATTGCTATGAGCTGCTGCTGGTATATGATGAATTGCAGACTGCTGCTGCTGTATGATGAGTTGCTATGAGCTGCTGCTGCTGCTATATGATGCTTTCAGGTGGTGCTGCTATATGCTAATAACCAACCACTTGGACCATCAAATTTTAATAAATAATTGTTCTTCATTTAAATGTGGGTCATGCGTTCTTTGATTAAATTAGGCAATGGGATCTCTATGGAAAACATTGACCAAAGTAGATTGTGCCAAGTAGATGGTATCTTTGTATTTGCATTTTGAGCAAATAGTGATGGTCTATTTTCCCATCATATTAATTACTGCACTGGGTTCAATTTGTAATGTTTGCAAGTCAAATTAATTTCCATATGGGCAGCAAAATGAAAAAATATAATGCAATCTAGACTTTCCACTGATCATACCAAAGATAAGCTGAAAACGCAATGAAAAGAACTGGTTGGCTTATTACATGGAGCTTATATTCACAGGTGCTTATTTTCTTAGGATAATTCGTAATAACTGTCCCTAAGAAACTTGGCTAATAGAACTGGCATACAAATAACTGCAATGGAGGAGTGACGTACCATAGCACACTGTATAGGCTCACCGTTGCCTCTCCTTTTTTGCGATGTTCCATGAAATTGCCACATACATGTTGTACTTTTTCATTGTGTAACCCTATCTGCAAGTTGACACGGCTAATTTCAGACATCTCTACATGATACTACATTGCATATCCCTTGCGCATATTTTAAACCACCAATTAACGATTGTGTGCGTACCATAAACTAGCCATGACTCTGTATGCTGGACTAGCAGGCACTCTAAGGGAGCCTAATGTAGTGCACTAGAATTCCTACATGCCACCTACGATTTTGTGTAATGTACTACCCTTGTTCCTAAATATATGTCTTTGTAGAGATTCCAGTATGGACCACATACAGATGTATATAGATGCATTTTCGAGTGTAGATTCACTCATTTTGCTCCGTATGTAGCCTATAGTGGAATCTCTAGAAAGACTTATATTTAGGAACGGAGGTACGAGGTAGTATCATGTATGACATCTACATATCTAATTTAGCAACCAGTAGTAGAAATCTTGTCTGCACAAAGGGATTACTGGTGGAAAATCCTAGCAAAGCACGCTGGCAGGCACAGAACAATACAAGAGAGAGAGAGAGAGAGACGCACTTACAAGATCATAGCAATGCCTCAGTCCAGGATCTTGGTTGGCCAGGCTGTTAGATCCATAAGAAACATCGTCCTTGTAGTTTTTGCGAGCTGCATAACAGGTAAGAGAGACCGGTTAGTATATTTGAAGTACACCGGGCAGGTGATGCTGGACGGGTTTAAAGGTGACAAGTACCTAGGCCGTGGCGGGTGCTTGGCATCTCTCCAGACGGTGGGAATCAGGTTAGAAACGTCAAGGGTGATGACGCTGTGCTGGCTGTCGGGGTCCGGTAAGGAGATCCAGAACCGTCGAGTAGGGTGTTTGTGGAGCGGCTCCGGTAGGGTGGACTACGGTGTGGGCGAAGCGGATCTGTGGCCGTGGACGAGGGCGTAGGTGAAGCTACTCCGGTGGTTGGGTTAAGGATGGTGTCGACAACGCGGATCTACGGCCGTGGACGGGGCGTGATACGTCTCCAACGTATCTATAATTTATGAAGCATTCATGCTATTTTATTATCTGTTTTGAATGATTATGGGCTTTATTATACACTTTTATATTACTTTTGGGACTAACCTACTAACTGGAGGCCCAACCCATATTGCTGTTTTATTGCCTGTTTCAGTATTTCGAAGAAAAGGAATATCAAATGGAGTCTAAATGGAATGAAACCTTCGGCATCGTGATTTTTTGGAAGAATATCATCCTGGAGGCTTGGACATCAAGTCAGAAGATACTCGAGGAGCCCAGGAGATAGCCCCCCCTACAGGGTGCGGCCCCCTGTCTCGTGGACCCCTCGAGCACCCGCCGACCGACTTCTTTCGCCTATATAACCCTACGTACCCTAAAACCATCAAATATCAAGATAGATCGGGAGTTCCGCCGCTGCAACCCTCTGTAGCCACCAAAAACCTCTCGGGAGCCCGTTCTGGCACCCTGCCGGAGGAGGATCCCATCACCGATGGCCATCTTCATCATCCCGACGCTCTCCATGACTAGGAGGGAGTAGTTCACCCTCGGGGCTGAGGGTATGTACCAGTGGCTATGTGTTTGATCTCTCTCTCTCGTGTTTTCTCTCGTGTTCCCTCTATGGCACGATCTTGATGTATCCCGAGATTTGCTATTGTAGTTGGATCTTATGATGCTTCTCCCCCTCTACTCTCTTGTGATGAATTGAGTTTTCCCTTTGAATTTATCTTATCGGATTGAGTCTTCTATGAGAACACTTTATGTATGTCTTGCCATGTTTATCTATGGTGACAATGGGATATCATGTGCCTCTTGATGTATGTTTTGGTGACCAACTTGTGGGTTCCGCCCATGAACCTATGCATAGGGGTTGGCACATGTTCTTGACTCTCCGGTAGAAACTTTGGGGCACTCTTTGAAGTACTTTGTGTTGGTTGGATGAATCTGAGATTGTGTGATGCATATTGTATAATGATGCCCACGGATACTTGAGGTGACAATGGAGTATCTAGGTGACATTATGGTTTTGGTTGATTTGTGTCTTAAGGTGTTATTCTAGTACGAACTCTTTTATAGATCAATCCGAAAGAATAACTTTGAGGTGGTTTTGTACCCTACCATAATCTCTACATTTGTTCTCCGCTATTAGTGGCTTTGGAGTGACTCTTTGTTGCATGTTGAGGGCTTGTTATATGATCTATCTATGTTATTATTGTTGAGAGAACTTGCACTAGCAAAAGTATGAACCCTAGGCCTTGTTTCCTATAATTGCAATACCGTTTATGCTCACTTTTATCGCTCGGTACCTTGCTGTTTTTATTATTTCATATTACAAAAACCTATATCTACTATCTATTTTGCACTTGTATCTTCATCTCTTCGCCGAACTAGTGCACCTATACAATTTACCATTGTATTGGGTGTGTTGGGGACACAAGAGACTCTTTATTATTTGGTTGCAGGGTTGTTTGAGAGAGACCATCTTCATCCTACGCCTCCTACGGGTTGATAAACCTTAGGTCATCCACTTGAGGGAAATTTGCTACTGTCCTACAAACCTGTGCACTTGCAGGCCCAACAACGTCTACAAGAAGAAGGTTGTGTAGTAGACATCAAGCTCTTTTCCGGCGCCGTTGCCGGGGTGGTTAGTGCTTGAAGGTATATCTTTAGATCTTGCAATCAAATCTTTTTGTTTCTTGTTTTATCAATAGTTTAGTTTATAAAAGAAAACTCATACGCTTCGTCTTTTTAATATCTTTTGTGGGAATGATGGAAGGGAAAATTGTGCTCAAGTGCTAGAAGAAGAAATCTATAGAATGTTTGGTACTAGATCCTTGTATGATGAGCATGATTGTAATGTTGTTAGTATGAATTCCTTGAAC
Source organism: Triticum aestivum (assembly GCF_018294505.1). NCBI lineage: Eukaryota > Viridiplantae > Streptophyta > Magnoliopsida > Poales > Poaceae > Triticum > Triticum aestivum. The sequence goes on along the minus strand of NC_057795.1, from coordinate 433,903,498 downwards.
ATCCATGATGCTAATGATATGCAAAGCCACAAGCTTGGGGAAGCTATGTTTGATGAATATGATATTTTTAGTCCCCCAAGTTTTGATGAGAATATTTATTATGATGAAATCATGCCTCCTATTTATGATGATTATATTGATGAAAGTGGGTTTGGAAGAGTGTCAACTTTATGAAGTAGTGATCCCACTATTTTGGAGGATGTTGAATCTTATTGTGATGAATATGAAAGTGGATTTGGAAGAGTGTGAACTTTATTTAGTGATGATTCCACTATTTCGGAAGAGGTTCCAATTGATTATGAGAACAAAGTTGCTATATATGATGATTATTGTGATGACTTGTATGCTATTATGAGTAATTATAACCATGAAACTTTTCATCATGATTTTAGTTTTCAATTGGATTATGCCTCACATGATAATCATTTTGTTGAGTTTGCTCCCACTACTATTCATGAGAAGAATTTTGCTTATGTGGAGAGTAGTAAATTTTCTATGCTTGTAGATCATGAAAAAAATGCTTTAGGTGCTGGTTATATTGTTGAATTCATTCATGATGCTACTGAAAATTATTATGAGGGAGGAACATATGCTTGTAGGAGTTGCAATAATATCAAGTTTCCTCTCTATGTGTTGAAAATCTTGAAGCTATGCTTGTTTTACCTTCCTATGCTAGTTGATTATTGTTCCCAGAAGTTGTTTGCTCACAAAATCCCTATGCATAGGAAGTGGGTTAGACTTAAATGTGCTAGTCATATGCTTCATGATGCTCCCTTTATGTTTCAATTCTTATCTTCTATGTGAGCATCATTGCCATCATCATGCCTAGCTAAAAAGGCATTAAAGAAAAGCACTTGTTGGGGGACAACCCAATATTTAACCTTAATGTTTTTGTGTGTCCACATGATTATTCTACTTTAGTAATCATGTTTTATATCTTTTGTTTCAATAAAGTGCCAAGTAGAACCTTTGGGAAGACTTGAGTGAAGTTTATGTGATCTTGCTGTAAAAAACAGAAACTTTAGCGATCACGAGATTAGCTGCCATTTTTTACTGGAGAGTGTTTTTAGGTTGATTCTTTTTTAAAATGATTAATAGACAAATTTCTCAGGTACAGAAATTTAGTTCATAATTGTTGGGGTTCCAGAAGTATACGTTTGATACAGATTACTACAGACTGTTCTGTTTTTGACAGATTCTGTTTTGTATGTGTTGTTTGCTTATTTTGATGAATCTATGAGTAGTATCGGAGGGTATGAACTATAGAGAAGTTATAATACAGTAGATATTACACCAATATGAATAAATAATGAGTTCATTACTGTATATTATATGGTGGTTTTATTTTCTTATACTAACGGAGCTTACGAGTTTTGTGTGGTTGAAGTTTTCAAGTTTTGGGTAAAGATTTGATGGACTATGGAATAAGGAGTGGCAAGAGCCTAAGCTTGGGGATGACCAAATCACCCCAAGGTAATATTCAAGGACAACCAAGAGCCTAAGCTTGGGGATGCCCCGGAAGGCATCCCCTCTTTCGTCTTCGTTCATCGGTAACTTTACTTGGAGCTATATTTTTATTCACCACATGATATGTGTTTTGCTTGGAGCGTCATTTTCTTTTGTTAGTTTTTGCTTTATGTTAGTTAGAATAGTGTTTTGCATCTTTAGTTTCAATAAAAATGTCAAGGATAGCCTTTGCCATGCTTATTTTGCTTGTATACATGTTGCTGTTTGAAAACAGAAAGTTTACCGCTGTTGCAAAAATTCCCTAGAAAAGTCAGAGAATGGTATAACGTTGAATCTTTTTGCATATTAAGCTCTGATAAATTTGTTACAGTGGGAATTTTAGTTCATAATTTTTGGAGTCAGGGAAGTATTGATACTCCTGCATTTTTTACAGACTGTACTGCTTTGGCAGATTGCTGTTATGGTTGCATTGTTTGCATATCTTTGCTTGTTTAATGATTCTATTTGAGGATAGGAGTATTAAATATGCAGAGGCATTTAGTATGCAATGTTGAATAATAATTTTAGTGATTTGTTACAGTAGAAAATGATAAGGTTTTGCATTGGTTTATACTAACCTATCTCACAAGTTCTTGTTGAGTTTGTTGTGAATGAAGCTTTTGATAAAAAGAGAAACCATGATATGAGAGGAATTAAGGAGACATAAAAGCTCAAGCTTGGGGATGCCCAAGGCACCCCAAGATAATATTTCAAGAAGTCTCAAGCATCTAAGCTTGGGGATGCCCCGGTAGGCATCCCACCTTTCTTCTTCAACAACTACCGGTTAGTATCGGTTGAGCCTAAGTTTTTGCTTCTTCACATGAGTTGTGCTATCCTTGCAATGTCATTTTGCTTTGCTTGCTGTTTGAATAAGATACCAAGATCTGAAATTCTTTAATGAGAGAGAGTCTTCACATAGTTGCATAATTATTTAGCTACTCATTGATCTTCACTTATATCTTTTTTTGGAGTAGCTTTTCATTTACTCGTGTGCTTCACTTATATCCTATGAGTAAATGGTTGAATGAGTTGATTGTCATAAATCTGAAATTTTATATGTTTCATTTGCTTATCCCATGGGGAGTAATGACTTCACATCTAAGAAGTAGAGGTTGTAAATTTATTGACGGTTAGCAAGCATTGTTTTAGTCATTTGAACAATTCATGAAATAATATTGAAGGAAGAGAGATTTCACATATAAATATATTATCATAGACATCTTTTATAATTGTGAGCACTCATTAAGTATGACATGCTAAAGAGTTGATGTTGGACAAGGAAGACAACATAATGGGTTATGTTTTCTCACATCTCAGTTAAAGTATATTGTCATGGATCACTCAAACACGTTGAGCTTGCCTTTCCCCCTCATGCTAGCCAAAAATTCCTAGCACCAAGTAGATATACTACTTGTGCTTCCAAATATCCTTAAACCCAATTTTGCCATAAGAGTCCACCATATCTACCTATGGATTGAGTAAGATCCTTCAAGTAAGTTGTCATCGGTGCAAGCAATAAAAATTGCTCTCTAAATATGCATGACTTATTAGTGTGGAGAAAATAAGCTTTGTACGAAGTTGTTATGGAAGCAATAAAAGCGACGGACTGCATAATAAAGGTCCATATACAAGGGACAATATAAAGTGATGTTCTTTCGCATTAAGATTTTGTGTATCCAACCCTAAAAGCGCATGACAACCTCTGCTTCCCTATGCGAAGGGCCTATCTTTTACTTTATGTCTTTTACTTTATGCTTGAGTCAAGGTGATCTTCACCTTTCCCTTTTTCATTTTATCCTTTGGCAAGCACTTTGTGTTAGGATGATCCTGATATATATATATATATATATATATATATATATATATATATATATATATATATATCCAATTGGATGTACGTTAGCATGAACTATTATTGTTGACATCACCCAAAGGTGAATACGTTTGGAGGCAACATTATAAGCCCCAACCTTTCTCTGTGTCTGATTAAAACTTCATAACCACAAGTATTGCATGAGTGTTAGCAATTGTAGAAGACTATATGATAGTTGAGTATGTGAAGTTTGCTAAATCAAAGCTCTGACATAGACTCTTCCTGAAAATAGGATGAATTGCAATTGTTTTGATGACTAAGAATGAAGTTTGCTAGTTTTCAAGAAAGTTTATGGTCTATGCTTTAACATGTGAATTGCTTGTTACTTGATTATGAAAAGTTTTATGAGATGACCTACTGTTATGACATATTATCATGCTAGAAAAGGTGATTGAAATTATCATTGATCAAACTTGTGCACCTTCTAGCATTCACACTTCATAAATTCTTTCTTTATCATTTACCTACTCGAGGACGAGTAGGAATTAAGCTTGGGGATGCTTGCTACGTCTCCAACGTACCTATAATTTATGAAGCATTCATGCTATTTTATTATCTGTTTTGAATGATTATGGGCTTTATTATACACTTTTATATTACTTTCGGGACTAACCTACTAACCGGAGGCCCAGCCCATATTGTTGTTTTATTGCTTGTTTCAGTATTTCAAAGAAAAGGAATATCAAACGGAGTCCAAACGGAATGAAACCTTCGGCATCGTGATTTTTTGGAAGAATATCATCCTGGAGGCTTGGAGATCAAGTCAGAAGATACTCGAGGAGCCCAGGAGATAGGAGGGCGCCCCCTTCCCCTACAGGGCGCGACCCCCTATCTCGTGGACCCCTCCAGCACCCCCCGACCGACTTCTTTCGCCTATATAACCCTACGTACCCTAAAACCATCAAATATCAAGATAGATCGGGAGTTCCGCCACCGCAAGCCTCTGTAGCCACCAAAAACCTCTCGGGAGCCCGTTCCGGCACCCTGCCGGAGGGGGATCCCATCACCGGTGGCCATCTTCATCATCCCGGCGCTCTCCATGACGAGGAGGGAGTAGTTCACCCTCGGGGCTGAGGGTATATACCAGTGGCTATGTGTTATCTCTCTCTCTCTCTCTCTCTCTCTCTCTCTCTCTCGTGTTCTCTCTCGTGTTCCCTCTATGGCACGATCTTGATGTATCCCGAGCTTTGCTATTGTAGTTGGACCTTATGATGTTTCTCCCCCTCTACTCTCTTGTGATGAATTGAGTTTTCCCTTTGAAGTTATCTTATCAGATTGAGTCTTTTATGAGAAAACTTGATGTATGTCTTGCCGTGTTTATCTATGGTGACAATGGGATATCATGTGCCTCTTGATGTATGTTTTGGTGACCAACTTGCGGGTTCCGCCCATGAACCTATGCATAGGGGTTGGCACGCGTTCTTGACTCTCCGGTAGAAACTTTGGGGCACTCTTTGAAGTACTTTGTGTTGGTTGGATGAATCTGAGATTGTGTGATGCATATCGTATAATCATGCCCACGGATACTTGAGGTGACAATGGAGTATCTAGGTGACATTATGGTTTTGGTTGATGTGTGTCTTAAGGTGTTATTGTAGTACGAACTTTTTTGTAGATCGATCCGAAAGAATAACTTTGAGGTGGTTTCGTACCTACCATAATCTCTACATTTGTTCTCCACTATTAGTGGCTTTGGAGTGACTCTTTGTTGCATGTTGAGGGCTTGTTATATGATCTATCTATGTTATTATTGTTGAGAGAACTTGCACTAGAGAAAGTATGAACCCTAGGCCTTGTTTCCTATCATTGCAATACCGTTTACGCTCACTTTTATCACTCGCTACCTTGCTGTTTTTATTATTTCAGATTACAAAAACCTATATCTACTATCTATTTTGCACTTGTATCTTCATCTCTTCGCCGAACTAGTGCACCTATACAATTTACCATTGTATTGGGTGTGTTGGGGACACAAGAGACTCTTTGTTATTTGGTTGCAGGGTTGTTTGAGAGAGACCATCTTCATCCTACGCCTCCTACGGATTGATAAACCTTAGGTCATCCACTTGAGGGAAATTTGCTACTGTCCTACAAACCTGTGCACTTACAGGCCCAACAACGTCTACAAGAAGAAGGTTGTGTAGTAGACATCAGGGCGTCAGAAGCTGCTCCGGTGGTTGGGTTAAGGATGGTATCTACGACGCGGATCTACGACCGTGGACGGGGCGTCAGAAGCTGCTCCGGTGGTTAGGTTAAGGATGGTGTCAACGACGCAGATCTGCGGCCGTGGACGGGGCGTCAGAAGCTGCTCCGGTGGTTGGGTTAAGGGTGGTGTAGACGATGCGGATCTGCGGCCGTGGACGTGGCGTCAGAAGCTGCTCCGGTAGGTTGGATGAGGGTGCGACGAAGCGGATCTGAGGCCGTGGATTTGTGAGTTGGCAAAGCAGCCCCGGTAGGGTTGAGAATGGTATAGGCGAAGCTACTCTGGTAGGGTTGATGATGGTGTCGGCGAAGCGGCTCCGGTAGGGTTGAGGAAGGTGTCGGCGAAGAGGATCAGAGGCCGCCGACGGGGGAGTCAGTGGGGCGGCTCCGGGGGGTGTGGACGAAGCGTCTCCGGTTGGGAGTATGAATGAGCCGCTGCAGATGCGCGGCGGTTGACGAGAGTACCGGCGAAGCATTCCGTCGCCGTGGACAAAGACCGGCACTAAATGGGCTGTGGTACAGTGCTGGATGAGCAGTCTACTTGTTTCTAGGGGAGGTGGGAGGGGTAGATGCGGCCGTAGAAGCAGTGTCGGCAAGGTGGGCGCCGCTGGTAGTGAATGGGCTATGGTACACCGGTGGATGAGCAGTCTAGGGTTTCGAGAGGGGAGGGGAGAAAGGGCGATGAAGTACAAACGGCGTGATGTAAGATGCTCTGGTGCTATGGAGTTAGTCATTTTTGCAGGAGGGGGAGAGGAAATGGGGGTGCCGTGTAGTGGGGGGAACCGGAAGTTACCAAAGCAGCCCCAACCTATCATGTAGATGAGGGCGGTATTGTAACGGTTGGTCTCCGTGCACCAAGGACAAAAGGGGGATTTCGCATGCTAAAGACTAAGGTGGCGGAAATTTTAGAAGGAGGCGGGAGATTTTGCCGCCCGTGGGATCGTCCGTATCCGGTTTCAACTAATTTTGGACCGTGCTAGCGGGAAGGTCATGCTAGACTGTGTACACGGGGCACGCGTCAGCACTTAATAACTGGTGTGAAGGCCACCCCAGAAAAAAAGACAATAACTCGGGATGATGCGCCGATAAATTGGACGTTCACACGGGCGCGGCCAATCATACGGGTGTAGTGGCGCGTTCACAAAAAAAGGGATCAAACGCTCAGCCTATGTATTTCTCGTGTAAATAGATAATTTAGTGCCATTGATTATTTACTTTAAACATAATGCATTGACGTGTTAGTGTAGAGGCGCACAAAAAGAAATGGATATTGTAGTCAGCTACTTAAAAGTGTTACCTCATATTATTACATAGCCTCCATTTCATAAATTGCGTACCCGTTGAATTTATATATGAATATTACATAAATTACTTCAAAATAGAAACTTAAATCATCCAAGACTAATGAATTTGAATGCAAGAGTAACAATGGTGCATGTACATGATAGCTACATTGGTTGTTTGACGAAACATCACTGTAACTTTGGCATGCACAACTGAAAAGATCTATTTAAATTAAAAAATGTGATATGTGAGTGCCCAATCTTTATAGCGTTGAATCGATATTGTACCTTTGGCCACGAGACGAAGTAGATATTGACTTATGTTCAAGCGATGCACGTCCACGATCACTAGATAGTGATACGTGAATGAATTGTGCAATCTCTCTCACACGCATACATATCTGATTTCCATGTGGGCATCGGAATCACACACGCGCACTTCATGTATTTCTCTCCCTTCGTGAGGGTTAAATTCGTCTTTCTACCCCGTCCTACAAGTCTCTCACACAGAAACACACACGCTCTCTATGTCTAACATGCCCACCCCTTTAATTCCGCCCACCCACAACCACTAATGTCTCAAAGTATAATAATGTCTCTCACACATATGCTATCTACCTATCCCTTAATATATCTAGATATGTGTCACACAAACTCCTTCTCCCTACTAGCAAGATGCCCATGCATTGCACGGAACATCAAGATGCATTTGTATGAGAAGTTTATCTTGTGGGAAAAAAGGATGAACGACGGAATGCCTTATTTGCAAATGCGGAGAGGGGTGTGGGTATCTTTTTGCAAAATTGCCATAGTTTCCTTCCTATCCGTCGGATATAAATCGGATGGCCCATATTGCAGGATGGCAGGAACACCATCATCACCAACTCTGTTTTTTACAAGAGTAGAGATATGTGAGTGTCACTGCCCCCCACACACCCACACACCCACACTTCCCAACACCGAAGGAGTAGGGTGACACCTCGATCTTGATACTAATCTATCGGCTGGCTTCTCTCTCAAACATACACACACACACACTACCCGACACCGAAGGAGTAGGGTGGCACATCGATCTTGATAATAATCTATCTACTCCTCTTTCAAACACACACACACACACACACACACACACACTCACTAGTTGTGCCTATGTGCCTACCGCGCACACTCTCGATACGTCTTTCTCTCCCCCCCAACAATGACAGCAGAAGGGTGACAACTCGATCTGATCATAATATGTTAATTGGTTTCTCTCTCAAACATTGTGTCTTGGTGCCTCGCTCGGTAGCCCCCTCGATATGTAGACTTCTCGCGCGCGCACAGCTGTAGTGACGATGAAGCTGAACCTAGTGTGCCTTGTTTTTACCGGCCTCATGCGATAATTTTCACCCTATTTTCTTTTAATTAATAAGGCAACCTTTTCTTTGTTACTACTAGTGAATCTGAAGTCATTCGGGCAGACATAAAATATATCACTTCAACCCAATTATCGCAGTAACTATTTTAAAAGAAATTAGCTAGCTGCCCATGCGTTGCACGGAACATCAAGATGCATTGTATGAGTAGTTTATCTTGTGAGAGAAAAGGCTGAACGAGGGAAGGCCTTATTTGCGAACGTGGAGAGACATGTTGGTATATTTTTGCAAAATTGCCATAGTTTCTTTCCTATCTGTTAGATATAAATTCGACGGCCTATATTGCAGGATGTCACGCACACCATCATCACCAACTCTGTTTTCTACTCCCTCCGTCCGAAAATACCTGTCATCAAAATGGATAAAAAGAGGTGTATCTAAAACTAAAATACGTCTAGATACATTTCCTTTTATCCATTTTGATGACAAGTATTTCCGGACGGAGGGAGTATTTGTCTTTTTAGAGATTTCAACAAGTGACTATGACCGGACCTTACCAACATACTCAAAAAAGTAGTCCATAATTTTGATGTTACCCTCTTTTCTTGGCGGTGCAGTGCCATATGGATACCTCATAAATAAATCAAGGACAAATCTGACCCCTTCCTGAAAAGACATACGGAGCAAAATGAGTGAATCTACACTCTAAAATATGTCTACATACACATCCGTATGTGGTAGTCCATTTAAAATCTGAAAAAGACAAATATTTAGGAACGAATGGAGTATATATAAGAGTAGACATGGAGATATATCTCCAGCATGGTCTACAAAAAAAATGTGTTGGGCTGGTTAGCACTGGATGCTCGCAACACGATGACATGAGTTCGAATTCTGTCTTTTAACTTTAGATTTTTATATTATATATTACTCTACTTATTTAATATATACTTCTTTCGCTACTGTACTAACAGTGAAACCCACAGAGTACTTAGAATACAAGATTAAGGATGGACTTGTTTCTTTTTAACTTTCTGTACGAAGCTGTAGCCACCCTGCAAGTCATGTGTACACTGTATATGCAATTAACTTTTTATAGAGTGACAATCATACAGGCAATTAACTCAAATGGATTGGATGTCACTCTATTATTTCCAGCATAAAGAGCATCTCCAACGGCAGCCGGCAAATTTCCTCCCGCTTCCTTCCGCGGAGGACGACATCAAATGCCAGCGGCATACATTTTTACAACTCTAATCAACCAGAAGAAATTCGTGCAAACACGGACTGATTTCATATAAGCATGAAGGATTTCGTATAAAAAGCCAGATCTTCATATAAACATGATGGATTTCATTACATTTACATGAACTAAGAGGTGCCAATCCGGCTCTCTTGTATAATTAATACTCCCTTCGTCCAGAAATACTTGTCCTAGAAATGGATGTATCTAGACTTATTTTAGTTCTAAATGGCCGCCCGCGGATCCCTTTGTCTTCCTCATGTCTGTCAGACACTTGCGGGGTCGACGAAGGTCCTCGGAAGAGACGAAGCAGCAAAGAAACCACCTGAATCCGCGGTCGTCGCCTCGGCAGTGGCCTTCATGGGTCCCAAGTGGCGGCGGCCTCCCGCGTTCTACTTCTCCTCGATGATGGCGGCGGACACGGAGAAGCTGGCCACCGACTCGTCGCTCTCCATGCACCCGGCTTCTGTCTCTGCCTGCATGGCGCTGCCGCTGTCATGGGAGGCGCGCCCACAGACACGGGAGGCGCGGCCACCATAGACACTGGTGGCGCGGTACGACGCGGCAGCGATGACACCAGTACCAGCGTGCTCGTCGCCGTGCCGGCGTGGAGCAACTCGCCACTCCTCATCGAGCTGAACTGGAGCGGCGAGTTGATGAACCACGCGCCTGCTTGGGGCGGCAACTGGCTCCGTCGAGCCAAGCAAGGTTGGTGAAGCACCGAGCGGCCTCGCCCGTATCCGGAGGGCTCGGCGGGCCACCCAGCCGGGTAATATGCCGAAGAACGGCTCATCGGAAGCCATCGGAAGAGTGGAGAAAATGGTGAAGGAGGAGATGGGGGAGCGGCGGAGGGGTGCGATTCTTGCCCGCTGTTTGTCTGGCCTCATGTAAATAGAGGATGGACGGTAGGAGCTTGGCCAGTGTCTGGCCTCGTTTAAACTAAGGGCGGACGGTAGGAGCTTGGCCGGTGTTGCGTTTAATTCCGGCCCGCTCATGAACGGACGTGTGGCCGGAGTAGGATTCTCGGTTTGCATGCGGGTTTAACGGAGGGGTTTAATGGAGGCGTCGGGCGTGCAGTGGGCGGTGCAGTACTATTTATTTTGACAGCAGTAATGAGCCATCAAATCACAAAGGCCCTCGCCTCTCGTGAAACCAACCGAGCTAGACTGCCCCGCCCTCTAGCCTTCTAAAAAATGTATACTTTTGTACAACAGTAGTATCGATGGATTGCGCCATGGAGCAAAACTTGAAATTAAAAAAAGGTGGTACATATAGAGAGCGCTCGTTGCCAAATTATGCATATAGTATACTATTAAAAAGGCTAGTCACAATAATGGTGTCCAGCACAACCCACCCCTCAAATAAAACTAAGCATCCTGGAATTCTTTGACAAAACTAAGCACCCTGAAATTCTTTGACAACTAAACTGCTGGCTATATGATGTTGGCCATATATATTGTACGTATATAATGTGAAGAAACGAGTGGTAGTACTATACCAACTAAAAGATGAAATGTAAGAAATACTAGTATGTACGTACTAAAGAGTTAAAGTAACGAGAAGAAACATAACATAGTTCTGCTGGGGGCTCAACACAACACACCCCTCAAATTAAATTAAGCACACCTGAAATTAAACTTTGCAACTATTTCGGAGACACTGCATTAGAACCATCATGAGCAATGACACTGCTACCTTACTCGGAGTCCTCGTCCACGTCCTCGACTTTGTCCTTGTCCCTCTTCCTCTTGGCTGATACTTCTTTGCTTGAACCGCACACTTGGCTCTTGCTCTTCATCCAACCCTTGTAGATATTGAAACAAAGGTAGCCATCCATTGCAGCGTAGTGGATGTGGTCTATATCTAGTACATTCCGCTGCCATGCATAATGATGAAATGTGTATGGAGGTTTCTCCAGTTTACCGTACGAAGGATGAACCATGGCTCCTGCCAGGGTCAGCATTGAAGGCTGACGAGAGGACACCAACCGATTCTTCTGGAGGTCGAAGGTGTTGCCTACAACGAGGCCTATCCAACCCAGGACTTCTTTGTCGTTACCAAAGTCTACAGTAACGAATTTGACTAGGTTGCTCTCGAGGAAGTCCTTAAAATCCAGGCATTCAACGTCGGCATGGCATATGTGGTAGACCAAGCATAAGTCATGCACGCAAACCTGGATCACGACGGGCTTCTTCCTCTCTTCGTCCTTTAGATCCTTCTCTCGTCCCAGGACTGTGGTGTACTCAACATCTAGCCCAGTGACCCGCTCATCATCTGAGTCTTCAAACATGCGTCTGAAGCGAGAAAGGCATCCTTTCACCGTCATGGAAGAACGGGTGTAGATGACGTCGAACTCATCGCCAGTGATGGTTCTAACCTTGTACTCACCGCCGATCATGGAGATTTGGGACGCCATGGATTTGGGAGGAGGGTTAGGATTAGTGGAACTGTCGTAATGTGAATGGACGGGACGACTAGGAGCAAACCGCCGTAGTATTGAAGGACGTGCAGGGACGAGTAGGAGCGAACAGCCAGCGTGCGAACGGTAGGGTAGTGGCTTTCCATTCTCCCATGATACGAGCTTCCGAGAGCCCTTCGATGTGAGATCGAACGGTTGCATGGCATGATTCTAGACCTATGGGTGAATATCCTATCCTGGAGGGTTATTCTGCAATTTTTCAGCAACTTAGCATGCGACCGTTTGATCTCAGATCCAAGGGCTCCCAGCAGCCCATATCATGGTCGTGCCTACCACGACCGTCGTGTCGCTTGCGCGGTCGCGCCGTTGGAGATTTAACACGGTGCGTTAGGCTATCTGATGTTGGCATGTCATACATAGTCATCACTTGGTCACTCATACTACAACAATGTTAGCTATAAGGTTGGCTATAAGTGTATTTTTTTACTCCTCTCTATCTCTTTCTTTGTACTCCCTCCGTCCCATAATATAAGAACGTTTTTGACACTAGGACACAGGGAGTACTAGTATTTATTGCATTTGCCAAGGAGTGACCTCTTCCAATGAAATTGTGTTGCTAAGTTTGCTTCATTTAATTAGCTATAGACTCAAAATTGTCTTTTCACCTAGGTACACGCGCTTAGCACCGTTTCTTCCTTGGGTCACCAAACTAGTCTCTCTCTTCTTGATTAACTTGCCACATCAGACTTTATGCCTATGTGGCAAGCTTAGCACCTGTAGGAGCAAGTAAGGCTGCTTGTAATGGGAGTAGTATCATGCATGCCAACTATGCAATCTTGATGAGGTGACGTCGAATTAAATGAAGAAAAGAGAGAGTTGAGTATCATAATATGATACTACTGTAGTATCATATTAAATGATGTGCTACTATGTGTCATGCATGACAATAAATAAACTATACTATGATACCAACACATGATACTATGCATTACGGATGTAGTATCATACAAAAGTATCATATGCATGATACTAGTATATGATACTCTCCATTACGACCAACCTAAGTACAATAGTGCACTTTACATGGCATTTTTGCATATGTGGATGAATGAGAGGCAAGGAAAAAGTGGAGAAGTGGGCTCTCATGCAAGAGCCAGCCTCTACTACATGGTGGAGCATTGGGAGAGGCACATGTATGGAGGTGGTCAGGAATCGGGAGACTCACGCCGGTCGTAGCGCCGCAATTAAAATGATAATGGCAAGTCAAATCACGGGGCCCCACCTATCCAGCAGTAACTCGATGTCAAATCACACAGCCCTACGTTTGCAGCAGCCTAATCCCTTGTCTTTTTGCATCTCTGTTGAACCGACTGGGTGGAACTGCCCCGCCTCCTACCGCGCAGGAAAAGCCCGCGCAGTATACTCCCTTCGTCTAGGTGACCAAGGTGGAGAGGAAAACAAGAGAACTTAATGTTTAGGGAGTATTTGCTAAGGCTGGTTGTAATGGTACTAGCCTTAGCAATTTTGATGAGGTGTCATAGAATTAAATGAAGAAAGAGAGAGAGTTGAGTACTATGTGTCATACATGGCAATAAATAAAGTACTACATGATACTAATATATGATACATGGTGCAGGAGTACTAAGTAGTATTATTAATACAATTTTGCTAGAACTCATCTAGATGAGATATAATTTGGTCTTATTCATCTTATAGCCATTGGATGTGATGCTATAAGATGCGTGTGTGCTGACGTGGGTTGTATTTGTTCTTGTGCAACGAACTGACCACTGCATGTCATGTTTGATAGTCTCAAGTCATTAAAAGCATACAAGCCCCACATCTCTTATTGGTTGATTCCTCTATTTATGTCAAAAAATAAGAAACAACGTGAGAGTTAATGCACCACGCCTATGTGTTTACTATTTGGTTTTCGTAAGATGACTTAATACTCACCTAGATGGAGGGAGTATTCGATTTGACAGCGGGCGACGCAGTTCCCGATACGGCTTTAATACAGACGAGGGAGGGAGTAGCGGTTCCCAATATGTTGAACGGCCAATGCATCCTCCTTCAATTAATGCATGAGGGAAGTAATGGGAGGAGGTCCGGGAAAAGAGGCTGCACGATGTGAATGCAACACAGTTTGCCCTCATTGCCCTCATATAAAGGCGCCCCTCCATTCCAATGCATCTACCACATCGTACGCACCTAAGCATTTGCCTAGGCACCTACACTAAGCGCAAAAGAGCTCACTCCAGACCCATGGCGGCGATGCGCGTGAGCGGCCAGCGGCTGCGCCAGATGGTCCACGACGCCGGCCTGCGGCATGGCGCCGAGGATCGTCTCCAGACGGTGTTGGAGACCGGCTGGTGGATGGCCGCCGTCGACGCCAACTACGACTCTCAGTTGGACCAGATGATCGTTGCCACCAGCAACAAGTTCACCGTCCTCAAGAAGCTCGCGGACGACATCGCCGTACTCCTCCAGCCCGCGCGCCCGGGCTCCTCATTGCCTGCCACCCTAATCGGCCTCCATGGCCGGAACCTCTTTCAAGCACTGGTGGCCCTGCGACTGCCCGCCGACGCCACGAAGAATGTCCACCTAGAGGTCGCGCTCGCCGCGAGGCGCCTTGCCCTGCAAGAATTCATCGACCTACACATCCACGTGTACGAGCAAATCATGTACATAGGTATCTGCAAGGCCAGTGAGGACGCTATGATGTTGGCCTTCCTCAACCAGCTGGAAGCCTTGGATGCCTTTTCTGAGAAGCACCTCGACCTCGCCACAAAAGCCGCCGCTCCTTAGCCGCCGGTCGGTGGCCCGGCGCACTAAGTTGAGGAGGAGTAGGTCGTACGTTCATGGATCCATCTTTCTTCTTGCCTTCTGTAACCACCACTGCGATCGCATCATCGTGGCCTTAATTCTTATTGTGCTGTTGCATTCTTGTTCCAGTCAATACCGACATGTGCGATCCCTTTGCTTAATTATATGCATCACTGTAACTAGTACTCCATCCGTCAATTTATAAGTTGTGCTTACCTTTTCCATCAACTTCGTGCAACGCGCGGGCATCTTGCTAGAAACACTAGAATATGTCTATATAATCCGTATGTGATAGTCCATTTGAAATCTCAAAAAAGACAAATATTTAGGTACGGAGGGAGTAATATATTAGGAGTATATCAAAACAATAGTGATTTCTTTCAAGTTTGTGAACAAATACTACTATTCTACTACTTTGGATCCGTCGCAACGCACGGGCACATTGCTAGTAAAAGGAAAAGGCCTGCCGCGTTCGCGTCGCACCCCCACACGCCCGGGAATCGGGAGTACTCCACGGCCCGTCCGGCACGACACATAGCTTAGGGAAGGTGTGTTGCCTAGCATTTTCACTTTCATGTGGGACCACCGTTGAGCAAACCGACACCCCGCCCGCCGCCGGGTTGGAAAACAGAAACGAGGGGAAGATCTAGCTGTAGCACGGAAGCCAAGAAATTTGGTGTCAGATGGGGCTCGTTGATAGAGTAGGAGCATTCCGTACTAGTACTACTCCTACTAGTACCAAGTTTGTACTCCTAACTATATTACTAGTACTACCACTATACAACTAGTAGGTACGTGCACGGCACAACATCGTAGGAACAAAAAATGGGAAGATCTTGTTTTGGGTGATTTATCTTTTTTTCAATCAACGTAGTATGAATAATATGATGTGGGGGGCACCCATGAAGCTTATGTGGCTTGGTTGCATGGCTACGAAAGGTTAGAGAAAAATAAATAGATAATGTGTTTAGAGTGCACTCCACTAAATAGATATACTTTGGATCCATTGCAACGGACCGGCACATCTATGTCTATACCCCCTATATAGTGTGTGAAAAAACTTTGAAAGTTGGTCGTTGGATGAAGCCAATCCGACGGTACAAAGATGGCAAATCCGAGCACTACTGGCCGTTGGATATCATCCACCAGATTCTGCCACATGTATAATCTAGAAGACTCCATGGTTGAACTTAATTCATGACTAACTTTGCCACAACTAAGCTTAGGCAAAGTTATTAGTTCTTCAAAATGAGAGCCACAAGTTGGCAAGCCTAAGGGAATCTTGCCACATTTTTTGTGTGTATGTCATGTGGGGCCTTAGTGTGGCTTGCCTAAGGTGTGGCTTGAACCAAACACTCACCTAAGTTAATCAAACTTGCCTAACCTTACATTCCACCAGATTTTGCCACATGTTAGAATCCAGAAAACTCCACATGTAGAAGCATAATGCACAAACCACCAGAATCTCATGCGTGCAATGCACGTGTACCTTACTAGTACTAGTTGGTAGTAGTAAGAAACAAATTCCAGTTTTGGCACGAGCTCGTACCGCGGGAGCACCACAAGGCCTGCCGCAGGAGTTACATTTCCCTCTCGGGGCCCACGGGACCGAACTTCAGTGGCTTAGTGCCCGGCCTATGAGTCAATGACATGCGGACCTTAAATGCGGCTGGCCCACCTGTCAGCGAAGGAAAGGCAGGGCAAGGCAGTGATAGCCACGTCAGAGGATCCATGTCCACGTCGGGGGACGTCGTGCCGTGGGTTGGAGCGGCGTCGTGGGAATCGCGTGTGGGTGTGGCAGTGGTAGAAACAAGAAACGTGATGGTCGCCGTGGTTCAACTTCCATGGACAAGCTGTCATGTCTGCTGACACATGTATATCAAAACTAGAGTGTTTATATTTCAAGCACGTGAACAAGTATTATTCTACTACTTTGGATCCATTGCAACGCACGGGCCAGCACATTGGTAGTAGTAGTGTCCATCTCTATCTCTAGAGGCCTTCCCTCGTTCATCCTTTTCTCTCACAAGATAAACTACTCATACAAATGCATCTTGATGTTCCGTGGAACGCACGAGGATGTTTCCTTGGGGGTCTCTCCAGCGCGGCGTGGCCGTAGTTGCAAGTTGACGCCCCTTGAGATGCCGACGTTGAGGGGCACTCGGATTTCCTCCGATGAGCAGGTAAGATGAGTTTGATCACGTAGTAAATGCATTCTAAAGACTACTTCCGTGTCCATTTCCAAATTCTCCCCCTGCCCACTGTTTCACAGGTTAGGCTCGGTGCGAGTGGAGATTGGCTTGCATATGTACGGGAGGGTACCAACATCAATTTGCACAACATTTACAACGGTGACACCGTTCCCGTAGAACCTTTGTCCAGCATTGGGATCAGCCATGCAACGGGCCACCGCATGAATTGGTACGATGGAACCACGGTGAGATTGAATAAGATAGCACGAACCTTGCACATGGCGGTCAAAGGCGGACCATGCTGTCTGCGGCCGATTTGTTGCCGTACGAGTAGGAAGACGCCGTGGTCCTTTCTAATCGCATCTTCGCGGTGACAAACCAGGGGACTTATTTTGTATGGAACACATCCTACGATATACTCCCTCTCTCCCAGTTTATTTGTTTTGAATCTTTTCGTTTTATAAGTTTCAAATTCAAATTTAGAGCTCCCCATCACATGTTGAGATTACAATGTCCATTAAATCATTGCGTGCATGTATAGTAAAGAAACAAATCTCGAGTTTGGCACGAGTTCGTGCTGCGGGAGCACCACAAGCCCTGGCGCAGGAGTTACATTTCCCTCTCAGGGCCGTCGGGACTGAGCTTCGGCGCCTTTGAGTCAATAACATGTGGACCCGATAGGTGACTGGTCCACATGTAATGCTCCCGAAGGCAGAGGGGCAGTGGGGCCAAGAGGGGTGAGCCGCAGGTCGGGGGACGTGTGGTGTCATGGGTTCGAGCGGCATCGTGGGAATCGCATGTGGCTGTGGTAGAAACTTGATGCTCGCCGCATTTTAGGTGGCCCACATGTCATGCACACAAAGGCAGAGGGGCGGTGCGATCGAGAGGGGTGAGGCGCACGTCGGGGGGCGTGGTGCCGTGGGTTGGAGAGGCGTCGTGGGAATCGCGAGATGAAACGTGATGGTCGCCGTAGTTGAACTTCCATGGACAAGCTGTCATGTCTACGGACACATGCACTGCATACCAATCACTGGAAGGAGTAGCAGATAAAGCTATATATGCGGATAAATAGTTCCTTATAGTCAAGCGGACCCACGCTACTACTCTGTTCCAAAGACATGCACACCATCGAAATAGTCCATCTATATCAATATACACCGAGAGGGAATATTTTTTTGCAAGAGAGGAAATAGTTCATCCGTCCATAATGCCCTCCTGCTGGTGCAGCCTTTTCTTCTTCTTCTTCTTCTTCTTCTTCTTCTTCTTCTTCTTCTTCTTCTTCTTCTTCTTCTTCTTCTTCTTCTTCTTCTTCTTCTTCTTCTTCTTCTTCTTCTTGTTCTCATTCTCCGTGGGAGACGGCTTCGCAACAAGCTCTTTGGACCTTGCAGCTATCTTGAAACTCACACGGGCGTCGAGGGCAGCATATTTTATCCGCTCGTACATCAAGGGATAATTCTCCCATCCAGACGACCTTAATGCCAATGTCTCGTCACCCTTCTGAAGATTTGTACTGAGCACAAAATTTGCTACGTCGAATAGGGATGGTGTTTGTTTATCACAATCTTCTACATGAATTTTGATTCTGGTTTGTAGGTCAGCGATGCTTTTCAAATCAAGGTTGTACGGCTCCAGCTTCTGTTTGTCCCCTTCGATGGCTGCCCCACAGAAATATACATCCTCCCGAGACAAGAAATTGTGAAGCTCACCTGGTATGGAGGGCGAGTGTATGATGTGGTACATCAAAACATCATCTTTGAGGCACAGCTGAAGGACGGCGGCGCGCTGGATCTTCCCAGGGGCACGCTCCATGTACTCTGCATCGAGACCGATGACCCTCATCTCTACCTTTTCGAGGGAGTTGGATACATTATCGATCCACTGCCGAACAACCCTTGGGTGGACGGTGATGGTGGCAACTATGCACATCGATCCTTCGACGAGGACATGTTGGACGCTAAAAACCTGCATCTCGATCTCTTTCGCCATTTGGAACCGCTGGAACGGAGGGCTATGGTTTGGAGAATTAGGATTAGATGGCTAGTCTAACTAAAGTAGTAGATGCTTATTTAAAGAGGTTAAAACAATGTGAACGCAGTGGGGTTTGGATGCAAATGAAGATGAAGGGGAGGTGAAGAAGCCGAGGAGAATCGGTTCCCGAGGGAGAAGTAAATGGGAGAAGTGGCGTGCAGGCAGTTGATTAGACGGCTAGGTAGACTAAACGAAAAGGCTATGCGGGTAGACTGATGAGTCGTACCTGTTCGTGTACGTGCCCATCCTTCCTGATAGGTGGGACCTATGCAAACAGATAAAAAAAATGTGCGTAGCTTCTTTTTTTTTAGCGCGTGAGTGGGAGACACAACATTCTCTGGTTAAGGAATACTCCCTCCGTTTAGGTCAGTATAAGTCACCTTATGAAAATCAGGTTTTCCCAAAACCTTTAGGCGTGGAGCATTAACTTTCTGCTCGATCCCCTCCCAGACTCGTTAGCCAGCGTTCTCTTCCTCTGCTGCCGCGTTCTACCTTTCCATTTTTCCTCTTCTCAAGTGTTGAACGATCTGCATGCCGTCCTTGATGCACCAGAACGACCACTGCATGCATCACGGCTGGGCGTTGATTGGGCATGCACAAGAATTTGGTTTTGCTCGCAATATGGATGATACCTAAACGATGAAGTAAACATGCATGCTAGCACGGGAGACCTATTTCCGCTATATAATACTGGAGTACTCATGTTCCTACTACTAGTAGTAGTAGTACAACTGTGGTACACTTGATGGTCAAAATACTATTCATCCGGTCCTCACAGTGAAGAACAACACCCTGCGCCTGACACTAGTCCAGGTGGCGTGTTCGGGTTACCAAAGTCAGCCTCACCTTGTGCACTGTGCAGTCTGTCACCGCCGCTGTACAACACATTGGCGCCTCGCCTCGTCTCCCTCTACGCTCCCATTCCATCTCCATCTCCTTCTCCATCTCCTTCTCCTTCTCCGTCTCCGTCTCCATCTCACTGTGCCCCCGTGTACCGTCGCCTCACTCGCCTCCCCCAGTACCACTATTCCCTCGCTAGCCGTTCTAGCACCGACAACCTTCTCCCCCGTAAATCAAGCCCCCCAAAACCCCCACCTTTCAAACTCCACAATGGCCGAACGCGAACCGCGCAGCATCCATATGAGCCGCAATTGGAGCAATCTCCCCAGTGACATCCTCGACCTCTGTTGTTCGTGTATGGATATGTTGAGCGCCCTGCGGCTGGCTGCATGCTCGAGGGACATGCACACGGCCATCATCGAAGCGAGGCCTAAGCTTTTCAAGACACCCTGCTTGCTGCTATCTGGTCTTGCGAGATAGGCTCACCTTGATACGGAGGCGTACATGATGCCCCTCGACTTCAATCCGATCTCCATTAGCCGAAACTTCTTTGCAGGTATGTAGTGGGTCGCCGTACATCATTTCCCTCGACATCGATCCGATCACCATCGCCCGAAACTTCTTGGCAGGTATGTACTGGGTCGGCATGAACTCCCACTGGATGGCTGCCTTCAGAGAAGACGGTAAAAAGTTGGTGCTCGTGAACTTCCAGACCTCCCATGAGATTATCCTTCCTCCGTTGGATTATATAGAGTATTACCATCGCGGTCCAAGTCATCTAGATTACCACGTCAGTTGGACGGACCTTGTTTTGCAGAAGATTGTAATCTGCCAAGTGCCCACACGACATGCGAATTACGCAGACTTCAAGCTAATTGCCTTGTTCGACCGCGGACTCGCCTATCTTTGCGCCGGTGCCTTCTTTAGCTGGAGAGAACCCAGCTCGCAGTGGATCATCGTCAAAGCTGATACACACTTCTGTGATGCTATTGAACACAATGGCATCATCTACGCGATCGACAAAGCAGATGGCACCACGTATTGCTGGGACGGCGCGTGTAAGTTGTTTCCGTCTCATGTTAATGATGACGCCATGACACTGTTTGAACTTTTTGTGATGATTGGCATATCCCTGTTTGAGCAGAATTTGAGTAGAACTATGGCAATGTATTAGAGACGCCGTAAATCAGCTATATTTGGAATGAGTTAATTCATGCGATTGTGACCATGTCATTACAGCCAATTTGTACCCTGAATAATCAAACGGTTAGGAATATATGGATATTATCCTTATTTTACAGTAATCTATATGCTACTACTAAATATGAGTGTGTATCAATGGCCATGTTAGTTTTCCTCATTTTCATGATGTAGAAACATGCACCACACTGTTGGTTTCATCTAACCATACATTAGGGAAGTAAATGTGCATATGGAGAACTCTATATTTGGAAGTAGTGAAATCCTGCAATGCTTACCATGTGTACATACCTATATTCGCCCTTCAGCAATCAATGGCTAGAATAATATCCTCACAAATTTTTTGCCCACAGAACACGAGTATATAACAATGCATGGTCTGTTAGTTACCTTGAAGAATTTGTTTGTGAGGACAGAACATGATTACATAACATGCATGACATGGTACATGGTAGTTTCCTGTGAAGAATCGATTGCGAGATAACATGAGTATAACCATGCATGGCACTTCTATATTTTCGAACCCAGTATACATTTCCCTGTATTTTCCTCCCAGTTCCAACAGGGACATATCAATGCTGTTTCTTGCATTATCCTACTCATACTCTGAACAATGCTGATCTTACATTAACAATGCTGTCCTTTTTGATATGATGCAGTGTCCCTACAGTTACTGCCCTTTGTAATCACACCACCTTTGCCAAAAACAGGGAAGCACAACTGGTTCCTCGCTCGATCAGACGACGGCAAAAGACTGATGATCATTCGGACACATGAGCCGGAAAATTTATATTGCAAAAACCCCACTGTATACAAGCACCGTGAAATACGTGAGTATCCGGACAGTGGCTGTTACGTCTATGAGCAGGATACCAGCTTGTTGGGGCCATCAGGATTTTTTAGTTGGAGGCGGGTAAACAGCCTTGGTTCACACTCTCTGTTTCTCGGACTCAATTATCCGATTAACCAGGAGATCACCGTTGGCAAGGACCTTGATGGCAGAGAGGCTCTGTTTGCTATGGAAAACTGTGTCTACACGGCGAGCCCTAGGAGTTCGGGAGCAAACTCCCCTGATTGTCAACGATACAGCCTGCAGCCAAAAGAAGGTGAGAATGACAAAGGCATCCGGATTAACTTTGATCCTTGGATGTCTCAATTACGACAGGCAGTGATGTGGTTCAAGCCTTCAGGTTGATAGGTAATTGGGCTGTTGCATCGAAAGGGTGGAGTACTGGTGTCTCCGGATCACTGGTCGCTGAAGCGGGGCTGCAAATTATGATGGTGTTGGATCATCTCTTCGAATGACTTTGTTGTCTTTGCTGCTGGTTCTGGATGGGTAGTTCTTTCTTTTGTTATGCATATTCCTTGTCATTTGGTCATCCTCGTCTATGTCACTCTTACTATGTAATAGTTGCTTCTGTTTAGAATGTCATTCTCGTCTGGATCACGAGAGTCTGAGCGCTGCAGATGGGTGCGTTTTGGTGGTGTAGCAAGACTTCTTATGAACTATCATGTCTTGCTGTTTATGTCAGTAGTAGTCACTAGTCAGTGTTTGAATGTTGTATATATCGTTGTTTCGAACTGTTTATTGTCTCGAACTACTGGTGGGCTAAATGAGGGCATCACCATTCTCCAGTGTTCAGAGTATATCTCCTTTTTTCAAGTTATATAATTTGAGCTCAGTGTCTTTTCGATGATGTACACTTGTTTGGGCCAGTGAGGTGTCGTTGAATATGGGCCGAGTAGTAACGCAATGCCAAACAGGTCAATTATGACTCTCAGGCCGGGCTCTCAAAAGATCCTGAAAAAAAGGTCGGGCTCTCCAAAAAAGAAAGAATAAGGACTCTTAGGCCGACATGTGGGCGCCACCGGTGTTTTCGTGCGCTTGCGCGCCGAGAGCATATTGGCGCGTGCTCGAAATTCATACTACCTTTTCATCCCCAGTCTCCCGCCCCTCCCCCACCTCTGGAATCTCGATTCCTACTCCAGTTCCCCCAAATCCCCCTCCTGTACTCCCTGTACTCAAGCGCACTATCATGTCGCCGGTCAACGCGGATCTCCGAGCCGGAGATCCTGAGGTCCGTCCTGCCTTCGGTCGCTGCGTGCTGTCGCTCAATAGTGGCATGGCGGCGCTTGACGACCAGTTTGCCGGCAAAGTGCTGATGGTAACCATCAATGGCGACCGGCCTCCCGTCTCGCCGGACGACCTTGTCAAAGCTCTTGGCATTGCGCACGGCATCCAAATAAGTGACTTGCTCGTCGAAGTCTGTCCGCCACCGGCTGATTTCTTCGTCAGGTTCCGGACAACTTTCGACTGCAGTCGTGTGTTCGAATCTTCCCGGCGTTTGTTCTGCGATGGCGCGCTGGTGAGCTTTGATCGGTGGCACCCAGGATGGGGCTCGGTGCCCTCTGAGCTTGAGTTTTTAACAAAGCTTACCTTCCACGGCATGCCTCGACGTGCTTGGAACAGCGAGTCCATGAACGAGCTTATCAACGACCTTGGAGGTGAGCTCGTAAGTATGTTTGTTCCTCCAGACAGCTGGGCTCTGACGGTTATGGCATGGATGAAGAAGTCGTCCACCATACCGAAGGTGATTGGTGTTGAGATACCGGTGGAGGAACCGGGGTTGTACTATTCTTCGCCACCAAGGCCGCCGCGGACCACGTTAGGGATGTACCTGTATCGAGTGTTCGTGCATGTCGAAGAAGTGGTCAATCCATCAATCGAAGTCCTGCCGCCGCCGCTGGTGCCAGGGTCCGTCGACGACGTCCATTACAGGAGTCAACGTCAGACTTTCCCCGTGTTGCTCGGAACGATGGATGGCACAGGGCCTACTCCATCGCGCGGCGGAGGCCACTGCTTCTTTGGGAGAAGAGGCAGGGCTGGCTGCCTGGATGTGCTCTAATTTGAGGTAACAACTGAATCTTGTCAGATACTAGTTAAATCCGAGCTATGGGTGTGAAGCACTGATATGCCAGTACATTTGATTGTGACCTGTTCTAATTTTGTACCTGAACTTTTTTTAGAAAGGGTTGTACGTCAACTTAATGTGCTAGCAGAACTTATTGTGTTGTCTGTCTGTTTTCTTTGCACAACATTCAAGATATTTCCCCGTCATTGATAAAGACGATGAACCGTTATGTACGACTTCGTTGGTTTCAACATAGCCCTTCCCGTAGCGATCCACTGCTTCCATCCTGATTGTGCCGCCTGCGTGAAATTTTCGTATGCAAGTTCAGTGTGCTATGATGTTCTATATGATTGTGTCAACTATATAAGTTTTTACTGAGCATCAGCAATGCATATGGCTGAAAGATGTATTTACGAGCATCGACCGATGGGTCTCTCTCTCTCTCTCTCTCTCTCTCTCACACACACACACACACACACACACACACACACACACACGCGCGCGCGCGCACACGCACAAGTGGGACCCGTTGAATTATTTATTTGCTAGTGACAACTTTTAATTAGGTTCCACTGTAATCTAACTTTTTTCTTAAGTTATTAATTGAGCTCAGTGACTTCAAAAATTTGTACAGAAGCCTTGTTTGGGCCTTTCCGGCGTCGCTGAATGTGGGCTGAGTAACCATGTTAGGTTGTACTGTACTACACAGGCCTTTTTTTCAACATCAGCAATGCAACTGGGCCGACAGTTGTACACAATATCCAGGTCAACTTGTTATTCTCCGCCCCGCTGGGCTGCAAACTTTCCTAGGAGGTATGCATTACGCTTAACAAGAAAATGGACTTTAAGAAATAATAAATGGGATGTAATTATAATAACTGGGCAGTAATTATGCACCAAACACGTAATTAGTTTAAAAAATATATTATTTTTGGAATTTGAAAATTTTAATTTCATTACTTGTTGCGCGCGCAATATTTCATTGGATTTTTACGTAATACAACTTTATTTTGAAATTATATTTAACCTGACTAGAAATTTCGGATAAAAATATTTCGGATCCCATCAAAATGTGGGATTTTTTTTAATTCTGTTTTGAGCGGTTGTTTGAAATTATTAATCGTTGTCCTAGCTAGAAGTTGGGCTGTACTTTTAACAAACTGTAAATGGGCTGTAGTAAATTCCATTAGAATTAAAAAATGGGTTGTACATTCTTACAAATCGCAAATGGGCTATATGTTCTCTGCCAAATCCGAGCTGTGGTCCTACTAAGTTGACGCGTACCAAGGGCTTTGTCTTTGCTCAAAAAAAACCAAGGGCTTTGTCAACTTAGTCAATATAAACGATTTTGTGGTCGTACGATGTCCATCCAACGGCCGTAGTGGTTCTTCAACCTCTGGTCTTCCTGCTCCAGCCGCCCAAAGCAGCGCCGGTCGTGCCGCATGCTCCTGCCTCCCGTGGCCGGCTGTGCTACCGCGTAGGCCTCACCTGAAGGAAATATGCCGTAGAGGCAATAATAAAGTTATTATTTATTTCCTTATTTCATGATGAATGTTTATTATTCATGCTAGAATTGTATTAACCGGAAACATAATACATGTGTGAATACATAGACAATCAGAGTGTCACTAGTATGCCTCTACTTGACTAGCTCGTTAATCAAAGATGGTTATGTTTCCTGACCATGAACAATGAGTTGTTATTTGAGTAACGAGATCACATCATTAGTTGAATGATCTGATTGACATGACCCATTCCATTAGCTTAGCACCTGATCGTTTAGTATGTTGCTATTGCTTTCTTCATGACTTATACATGTTCCTATGACTATGAGATTATGCAACTCCCGTTTGCCGGAGGAACATTTTGGGTGCTACCAAACGTCACAACGTAACTGGGTGATTATAAAGGAGCATTACAGGTGTCTCCAAAAGTAGATGTTGGGTTGGCGTATTTCGAGATTAGGATTTGTCACTCCGATTGTCGGAGAGGTATCTCTGGGCCCTCTCGGTAACGCACATCACATAAGCCTTGCAAGCACTGCAACTAATATGTTAGTTGTGAGATGATGTATTACGGAACGAGTAAAGAGACTTGCCGGTAACGAGATTGAACTAGGTATTGGATACCGACGATCGAATCTCGGGCAAGTAACATACCGATGACAAAGGGAACAACGTATGTTGTTATGCGGTCTGACCGATAAAGATCTTCGTAGAATATGTAGGAGCCAATATGGGCATCCAGGTCCCGCTATTGGTTATTGACCAGAGACGTGTCTCAGTCATGTCTACATTGTTCTCGAACCCGTAGGGTCCGCACGCTTAAGGTTACGATGACAGTTATATTATGAGTTTACATGTTTTGATGTACCGAAGGAGTTCGGAGTCCCGGATGAGATCGGGGACATGACGAGGAGTCTCGAAATGGTCGAGACGTAAAGATTCATATATTGGATGATATGGTTAGGCCAAGGGGTCAAGCCCATGAGGCTTTAGGTCGGTGCAAAAGGAGTTTTGCGGAGGCCAGGGGGCCAAACGCCGGAGACCCTGGCGTCTGGCCCTGGGCCAGACGCCGAGGCCCATGGCGTCTGGGCCAGACGCCAAGGATTGTGGCGTTTGGTCCTGGAGTCCGAGTGGGACTCTTGCCTTTCGGGCAAAACCGACTTTGAGGAGGCTTTTGCTCCAAGTTTCGACCCCGGGGCTCAACATATAAATAGAGGGGCAGGGCTAGCACCAAAGACACAACAAGTTGATCCACGTGATCTATTCCTTAGCCGTGTGCGGTGCCCCCTGCCACCATATACCTCGATAATACTGTAGCGGAGTTTAGGCGAAGCCCTGCTGCTGTAGTTCATCAAGATCGTCACCACGCCGTCGTGCTGACGGAACTCTTCCCCGACACTTTGCTGGATCGGAGTCCGGGGATCGTCATCGAGCTGAACGTGTGCTCGAACTCGGAGGTGCCGTAGTTTCGGTGCTTGATTGGTTGGATCGAGAAGACGTACGACTACTTCCTCTACGTCGTGTCATTGCTTCCGCAGTCGGTCTGCGTTGGGTACGTAGACAATACTCTCCCCTCGTTGCTATGCATCACATGATCTTGCGTGTGCGTAGGAAATTTTTTGAAATTACTACGAAACCCAACAGTGGCATCCGAGCCAGGTTATTTATGTTGATGTTATATGCACGAGTAGAACACAAGTGAGTTGTGGACGATACAAGTCATACTGCCTACCAGCATGTCATACTTTGGTTCGGCGGTATTGTTGGACGAGACGACCCGGACCAACCTTACGCGTACGCTTACGCGAGACCGGTTCCCTCGACATGCTTTGCACAGAGATGGCTTGCGGGCGACTGCCTCTCCAACTTTAGTTGAACCAAGTATGGCTACGCCCGGTCCTTGCGAAGGTTAAAACGGAGTCTATTTGACAAACTATCGTTGTGGTTTTGATGCGTAGGTGAGATTGGTTCTTACTTAAGCCCGTAGCAGCCACGTAAAACATGCAACAACAAAGTAGAGGACGTCTAACTTGTTTTTGCAGGGCATGTTGTGATGTGATATGGTCAAGGCATGATGCTAAATTTTATTGTATGAGATGATCATGTTTTGTAACCAAGTTATCGGCAACTGGCAGGAGCCATATGGTTGTCGCTTTATTGTATGCAATGCAATCGTGATGTAATGCTTTACTTTATTACTAAATGGTAGTGATAGTCGTGGAAGCATAAGATTAGCGAGACGACAACGATGCTACGATGGAGATCAAGGTGTCGCGCCGGTGACGATGGTGATCATGATGGTGCTTCGGAGATGGAGATCACAAGCACAAGATGATGATGGCCATATCATATCACTTATATTGATTGCATGTGATGTTTATCTTTTTATGCATCTTATCTTGCTTTGATTGACGGTAGCATTATAAGATGATCTCTCACTAAATTATCAAGAAGTGTTCTCCCTGAGTATGCACCGTTGCGAAAGTTCTTCGTGCTGAGACACCACGTGATGATCGGGTGTGATAGGCTCTACGTTTAAATACAACGGGTGCAAAACAGTTGCGCACGCAGAATACTCAGGTTAAACTTGACGAGCCTAGCATATACAGATATGGCCTCGGAACACGGAGACCGAAAGGTCGAGCGTGAATCATATAGTAGATATGATCAACATAGTGATGTTCACCATTGAAACTACTCCATCTCACGTGATGATCGGACATGGTTTAGTTGATTTGGATCGCGTGATCACTTAGAGGATTAGAGGGATGTCTGTCTAAGTGGGAGTTCTTAAGTAATATGATTAATTGAACTTAAATTTATCATGAACTTAGTCATGGTAGTATTTTGCAAATTATAGATCAATAGCTCGCGTTGTTGCTTCCCTGTGTTTATTTTGATATGTTCCTAGAGAAAATTGTGTTGAAAGATGTTAGTAGCAATGATGCGGATTGGATTCGTGATCTGAGGATTATCCTCATTGCTGCACAGAAGAATTATGTCCTTGATGCACCGCTAGGTGACAGACCTATTGCAGGAGCAGATGCAAACGTTATGAACGTTTAGCTAGCTCAATATGATGACTACTTGATAGTTTAAGTGCACCATGCTTAACGGCTTAGAATCGGGACTTCAAAGACGTTTTGAACGTCATGGACCATATGAGATGTTCCAGGAGTTGAAGTTAATATTTCAAGCAAATACCCGAGTTGTGAGATATGAAGTCTCCAACAAGTTCTATAGCTAAAAGATGGAGGAGAATCGCTCAACTAGTGAGCATGTGCTCAGATTGTCTGGGTACTACAATCGCTTGAATCAAGTGGGAGTTAATCTTCCAGATAAGATAGTGATTGACAGAATTCTCTAGTCACCATCACCAAGTTAGTAGAACTTCGTGATGAACTATAATATGCAAGGGATAACGGAAACAACTCCCAAGCTCTTCGTGATGATGAAATCAATGAAGGTAGAAATCAAGAAAAACATCAAGTGTTGATGGTTGATAAGACCACTAGTTTCAAGAAAAGGGCAAAGGGAAGAAGGGGAACTTCAAGAAGAACGGCAAGCAAGTTGCTGCTCAAGTGAAGAAGCCCAAGTCTGGTCCTAAGCCTGAGACTAAGTGCTTCTACTGCAAAGGGACTGGTCACCGGAAACGGAATCACCCCAAGTGATTGGCGGATAAGAAGGATGGCAAAGTGAACATAAGTATATTTCATATACATGTTATTGATGTGTACTTTACTAGTGTTTATAGCAAATCCTAAGTATTTGATACTAGTTCAGTTGCTAAGATTAGTAACTCGAAACGGGAGTTGCAGAATAAACAGAGACTAGTTAAGGGTGAAGTGACGATGTGTGTTGGAAGTGGTTCCAAGATTGATATGATCATCATCGCACACTCCCTATAATTTCGAGATTAGTGTTGAACCTAAATAAGTGTTATTTAGTGTTTGCATTGAGCATGAATATGATTTGATCATGTTTATTGTAATACGGTTATTCATTTAAGTAAGAGAATAAATTGTTGTTCTGTTTATATGAATAAAACCTTATATGGTTACACACCCAATGAAAATAGTTCGCTGGATCTCGATCGTAGTGATACGCATAATCATAATATTGAAACCAAAAGATGCAAAGTTAATAATGATAGTGCAACTTATTTGTAGCACTGTCGTTTAGGTCATATTGGTGTAAAGCGCATGAAGAAACTCCATGCTGATGGGCTTTTTGAATCACTTGATTATGAATCAGTTGATGCTTGCGAACCATGCCTCATGGGCAAGATGACTAAGACTCTGTTCTTCGGAACAATGGAGCGAGCAACAGATTTGTTGGAAATCATACATACTGATGTATGTGGTCCGATGAATATTGAGGCTCGCGACAAGTATCATTATTTTCTGATCTTCACAGATGATTTGAGCAGATATGAGTATATCTACTTGATGAAACATAAGTCTGAAACATTTGAAAAGTCCAAAGAATTTCAGAGTGAAGTGAAAAATCATCGTAACAAGAAAATAAAGTTTCTACGATCTGATCGTAGAGAAGAGTATTTGAGTTACGAGTTTGGCCTTCAGTTAAAAACAATGTGAAATAGTTTCACTACTCATGCCACCTGGAACACCACAATGTAATGGTGTGTCCGAATGTCATAACCGTACTTTATTGAATATAGTGCAATCCATGATGTATCTTACCGATCTACCACTATCGTTTTGGGGTTATGCATTAGAGATAGCTGCATTCACGTTAAATAGGGCACCATCAAAATCCGTTGAGACGACGCCTTATGAACTGTGGTTTAGCAAGAAACCCAAGTTGTCGTTTCTTAAAGTTTGGGGCTGCGATGCTTATGTGGAAAAGTTTCATCCTGATAAGCTCGAACCCAAATCGGAGAAGTGCGTCTTCATAGAATACCCAAAGGAAATTGTTGGGTACACCTTCTATCACAGATCCGGAGGCAAGATATTCGTTGCTAAAAATGGATCCTTTCTGGAGAAGGAGTTTCTCTCGAAAGAAGTGAGTGGGAGGAAAGTAGAACTTGATGAGGTAACTGTACCTGCTCCCTTATTGGAAAGTAGTTCATCACAGAAATCAGTTCCTATGACAAATACACCAATTAGTGAGGAAGCTAATGATATTGATCATAAAACTTCAGATCAGGTTACTACAGAACCTCGTAGGTCTTCCAGAGTAAGATCTGCACCAAAGTGGTGTAGTAATCATGTTCTGGAAGTCATGTTACTAGACCATGATGAACCTACGAACTATGAGGAAGCGATGATGAGCCCAGATTCCGCGAGATGGCTTGAGGCCATAAAATCTGAGATATGATCCATGTATGACAACAAAGTATGGACTTTGATTGACTTGCTCGATGATCAGCAAAGCCATGTTAAATAAATGGATCTTCAAGAGGAAGACGGACACTGATAGTAGTGTTACTATCTACCAAGCTCGACTTGTTGCAAAAGTTTTTCAACAAGTTCAAGGTGTTGAATACGATGAGGTTTTCTCACTCGTATCGATGCTTAAGTCTATCCGAATCATGTTAGCAATTGCCGCATTTTATGAAATCTGGCAAATGGATAAACAAAACTAAATTCCTTAATGGATTTAATAAAGAAGAGTTGTATACGATGCAACTAGAAGGTTTTGTCAAATCCGAAAGGTGCTAACAAAATGTGCAAGCTCCAGCGATCCATCTATGGACTGGTGCAAGCATCTCGGAGTTGGAATATACGCTTTGATGAGTTGATCAAAGCATATAGTTTTATACAGACTTGCGGTGAAGCCTGTATTTACAAGAAAAGTGAGTGGGAGCACTACAACATTTCTGATAAGTATATGTGATTGATATATTGTTGATCGGAAATAATGTAGAATTATTCTGTAAAGCATAAAGGAGTGTTTGAAAGGAATTTTTCAAAGAAAGACTTCGGTGAAGCTGCTTACATATTGAGCTTCAAGATCTATAGAGATAGATCAAGACGTTTGATAAGTTTTTTCAATGAGTACATACCTTGACAATATTTTGAAGTAGTTCAAAATGGAGCGGTCAAAGAAAGAGTTCTTGCCTGTATTACAAGGTGTGAAGTTGAGTAAGACTCAAAGCCCGACCACGGCAGAAGATAGAAAGAGAATGAAAGTCATTCCCTATGCCTTGGCCATAGGTTCTATAAAGTATGTCATGTTGTATACCAGATCTATTGTATACCCTGCACTGATTTGGCAAGGGAGTACAATAGTGATCTAGGAGTAGATCACTGGACAACGGTCAGAATTATCCTTAGTAAAATAAGGATATGTTTCTCGATTATGGACGTGACAAAAGGGTTCGTCGTAAACGGTTACGTCGATGCAAGTTTTTGACACTGATCCAGATGATTCTAAGTCTCAATCTGGATACATATTGAAAGTGGGAGCAATTAGCTAGAGTAGCTCCGTGCAGAGCATTGTAGACATAGAATTTTGCAAAATACATACGGATCTGAATTTGGCAGGCCCGTTGACTAAGATTCTCTCACAAGCAAAACATTATCACACCTTAGTACTCTTTGGGTGTTAATCACATAGCGATGTGAACTAGATTACCGAATCTAGTAAACCCTTTGGGTGTTGGTCACATGACGATGTGAACTATGGGTGTTAATCACATGATGATGTGAACTATCGATGTTAATCACATGGTGATGTGATCTAGATTATTGACTCTAGTGCAAGTGGGAGACTGAAGGAAATATGCCCTAGAGGCAATAATAAAGTTATTATTTATTTCCTTATTTCATGATGAATGTTTATTATTCATGCTAGAATTGTATTAACCGGAAACATAATACATGTGTGAATACATAGACAACCAGAGTGTCACTAGTATGCCTCTACTTGACTAGCTCGTTAATCAAAGATGGTTATGTTTCCTGACCATGAACAATGAGTTGTTATTTGAGTAACGAGATCACATCATTAGTTGAATGATCTGATTGACATGACCCATTCCATTAGCTTAGCACCTGATCGTTTAGTATGTTGCTATTGCTTTCTTCATGACTTATACATGTTCCTATGACTATGAGATTATGCAACTCCTGTTTGCCGGAGGAACACTTTGGGTGCTACCAAACGTCACAACGTAACTGGGTGATTATAAAGGAGCATTACAGGTGTCTCCAAAAGTAGATGTTGGGTTGGCGTATTTCGAGATTAGGATTTGTCACTCCGATTGTCGGAGAGGTATCTCTGGGCCCTCTCGGTAACACACATCACATAAGCCTTGCAAGCACTGCAACTAATATGTTAGTTGTGAGATGATGTATTACGGAACGAGTAAAGAGACTTGCCGGTAACGAGATTGAACTAGGTATTGGATACCGACGATCGAATCTCGGGCAAGTAACATACCGATGACAAAGGGAACAACGTATGTTGTTATGCGGTCTGACCGATAAAGATCTTCGTAGAATATGTAGGAGCCAATATGGGCATCCAGGTCCCGCTATTGGTTATTGACCAGAGACGTGTCTCGGTCATGTCTACATTGTTCTCGAACCCGTAGGGTCCGCACGCTTAAGGTTACGATGACAGTTATATTATGAGTTTACATGTTTTGATGTACCGAAGGAGTTCGGAGTCCCGGATGAGATCGGGGACATGACGAGGAGTCTCGAAATGGTCGAGACGTAAAGATTCATATATTGGATGATATGGTTAGGCCAAGGGGTCAAGCCCATGAGGCTTTAGGTCGGTGCAAAAGGAGTTTTGCGGAGGCCAGGGGGCCAAACGCCGGAGACCCTGGCGTCTGGCCCTGGGCCAGACGCCGAGGCCCATGGCGTCTGGGCCAGACGCCAAGGATTGTGGCGTTTGGTCCTGGAGTCCGAGTGGGACTCTTGCCTTTCGGGCAAAACCGACTTTGAGGAGGCTTTTGCTCCAAGTTTCGACCCCGGGGCTCAACATATAAATAGAGGGGCAGGGCTAGCACCAAAGACACAACAAGTTGATCCACGTGATCTATTCCTTAGCCATGTGCGGTGCCCCCTGCCACCATATACCTCGATAATACTGTAGCAGAGTTTAGGCGAAGCCCTGCTGCTGTAGTTCATCAAGATCGTCACCACGCCGTCGTGCTGACGGAACTCTTCCCCGACACTTTGCTGGATCGGAGTCCGGGGATCGTCATCGAGCTGAACGTGTGCTCGAACTCGGAGGTGCCGTAGTTTCGGTGCTTGATCGGTTGGATCGAGAAGACGTACGACTACTTCCTCTACGTCGTGTCATTGCTTCCGCAGTCGGTCTGCGTTGGGTACGTAGATAATACTCTCCCCTCGTTGCTATGCATCACATGATCTTGCGTGTGCGTAGGAAATTTTTTGAAATTACTACGAAACCCAACATCACCGCCCCCTACTATTCCCACCGCTGGCCAGGCCCTGTGGCGACGGCAGCCTCACACCACAGCCGAACCAGTGAACCCTCGTACTCCTCTCCGAGCGGGCTTCCACTGCCGCGTCTTCCCCGGCTCCCCGTCGTCCCCTTCCTAGGCCTTGCTGTCGTCCACTGCCGTGGTGCTCTCGGCGTGGCTTGGTCAACGTGGTCAAGGATCGACTTCCATCGGACATGGACTGTACGTGGAGAGGCTGACAGTTGGGTCCACGGCCGCAGCAAAGAAGTGCCTCCTTATTACGCGGAAAATAATGATTCCTCCACCTCACAGCTGGGACCCAACGGACGGGCCACTGTATTTCGCAAAAAAACATTTCCCCCTCACTGCTGGGACCCACCAGCTACATCTTCGCACGCAAGGAAGTGCGTCTGAAAAAAAACGATTCGCCCCCTGACTGCTGGGACCCACCAGCTACATCTTCGCACGCAAGGAAGTGCGTCCGTAAAAAAACGATTCGCCCCCTGATTGCTGGGACCCACCAGCCACACCTTCGCACGCAAGGAAGTGCGTCCAGGCAAAAAAAACGATTCGCCCCCCTGACTACTGGGACCCACCCGCTACATCTTCGCACGCAAGGAAGTTCCTGACAGTCGGGACCCACCTGGTCGAAGCGTACGTAGCG
The DNA here is from genome assembly GCF_018294505.1 of Triticum aestivum. NCBI lineage: Eukaryota > Viridiplantae > Streptophyta > Magnoliopsida > Poales > Poaceae > Triticum > Triticum aestivum. Next base: position 433,869,046 of record NC_057795.1, on the reverse strand, counting down.
TTGTCATTCTGGCCGCGAACGTGTACGTACATATATATTGGTCGATGTAGAGGCGCGCACGTGTCGTAGTAGAGGTGCGCACATAGCATGTACATGTACGTACAACGGCCAGTGCGCAAGAAAGAAAATACGGCCACGTATGTGTACATACGGGCAAGGTCTCGAACGCCTACTCACGCATATATACGTACGGCCAGGGCTCGTGTACATTGGCTGGGTCGGAACAAAGAAACAGCGTTGTCATCGTGTTCATGAGGAGCCAACCGGCTGGGTCAGAACGGAAAGCGTGGCCGTGTTCATCGGGAGGGCTTGGATGGAACAGGCGATGGAAACGAGGCCTGGCATACCGTAGAATGGAGGAAACGGCCTTGTGTTCGACCGGCCACGTTCGAAACGGGATCCTGTTCATCGGGAGCGGTGTGGCATACAGTAAATGGAGGAAACGAACCTCCTACGGTCGAAACGGGGGTCCTGTTGATCGGGAGGGATGTGGCGTATCACAAAACGGACGAAACGGACTTGTGTTGGAGCGCTACAGTCGAAACGGGGGTCCTGTTCATTGGGAGGGGTGTGGCGTACCGCAAAACGGGACTCCATGGGATACTGTTCATCTCCACCGTTGACCTCCTCCAGCCTCCACGGGCTACTGTTCATCCACAGTTGACCTCCTCCAGCCTCCACCTGCGACTGTTCATCCACGGGCTCCTGTTCATCCAGCCTCCACCGCGCGCTAATCCACCGGCTACTGTTCAACCACCCTCTCCACGGGCTCCTGTTCAACCACCCCTCCACAGGCTACTGTTCATCCACCCCTCCATCATCTACTATTCATCCAGCCCTCCACGGGGTCGTCCTGTTCATCCAGCCCTCCACGGGGTCCTGTTCATCCAACCCCAACTGGCTCGATCGATCGGGGTCCTGTTCATCCAGAGGCAACGCCACGGGTCCTGTTCATCCACTCCCAGCGCTCACTGTTCATCCACCCCCCCCCCCCCGCAATGCTCACTGTTCATCCAAAGAGGTAGCATCGATCGCCTTCAGTTAGCAGCAGTAGCGAAGGAATCGATCGCTCGGGTTCAGTAACGCGTAGCCTGCAGTGCAATCGCTCGGGTTCAGTTAGAGCCCAACGCCTCGCTCGGGTTCAGTTAGAGCCAATGCCTCGCACACACGCGCGTACGTGTACGAGAGAAACGTGCATCGCTTAGCACCCGACCTCCCACCGTAACCGGCAACTCCCCGAAATTTTCCTCGCCCTCGCTTCTACCACGTTTTTTCCGTCATGGACGGCCCAAAGAATGTCATGTAGCTGCGTCTCTGGCCCGCCCAGGACGAAAAGCCCATTTTCTGTCATGAGTGTTTGTCATAGAAGTAGGAGCCCACCACATCTATGATGATACCGGGTTTTGTCACAATTATCATCATAGAAGTGTCATATGTATGACAGAAAAAAAAATTCGTTCGGCCCAAAATGTCACGGATGTGTCTTTTTTTGTAGTGTTTATTGCCGAATTAGAGGTCTGCCTAAGAAGGCTGCTCTGTACTTCTGCTGCGAGGGATGCAGTGTGCTCCTCCGTACGGAGCGAGCGCTCTGTGTTTCCATTAACTATTATAACTCCGTGAGGTCCTGGCATTTTGAGCTTGAGGTATGCATAATGCGGTACCACATTGAATCTAGCAAATGCGGTTCATCCGAGCAGTGCGTGGTAGCCACTGCGAAAAGGGATGATATCGAAGATTAATTTCTCACTTCGGAAGTTTTTCGGAGATCCAAGACTACTTCTAGTGTGATTGAACCCGTGCAACATGCCTCTACACCTGGTATAACCCCTTTGAAGGTGGTTTTTGTGGGTTTGATCCTTGAGGGGTCGATGCCCATTTTGCACACTGTATCCTGATAAAACAGGTTCAGGCTGCTGCCACCATCCATAAGGACTCGTGTGAGGTGGAATCCGTCAATGATGGGGCTGAGGACCAATGCGGCCAAATCGCCATGACGGATACTGGTAGGATGGTCCCTACGAGTGAAAGTGATCGGACATGAAGACGTCCCTTAGTGCACACTTCCGTTCCTGCTTGGGGATATGGGTTGCGTATATCATGTTCACCGTTTTCACCTGGGGAGTAAATTTCTTCTGCCCTCCTGTGTTCGGCGGTCGGGGCTCCTCGTCGTCATTGCTATGCAGCCCCTTTTCCTTGTTTTCGGCATTCACCTTGCCGGCCTGTTTGAACACCCAACATTCATTGTTGGTGTGGTTGGCTGGTTTATCGGGGGTGCCGTGAATTTGACACGAGCGATCGAGTATGCGGTCCAGACTGGACAGGCCCGGATTGTTTCTTTTGAATGGATTTTTCCGTTGACCGGACTTAGAGCCACTGAATCCAACATTGACTGTCGTGTCTTTGACGTTGTCGCCATTGTTGCGACGCTTGTGTCTGTTGCGTCGTGGCTTGCTGTTGCTATCTCTGGCATCTGAAGTGCCAAGATTTCTTGATGTGTTGTTGCTACGAGCCAGCCAGTTGTCCTCGCCCGCACAAAAGCGGGTCATAAGTGTTGTGAGGACTGCCATGGACTTCGGCTTCTCTTGGCCGAGGTGTCGGGAGAGCCACTCGTCGCGGATGTTATGCTTAAAGGACGCTAGGGCTTCGGCATCCAGACAGTCGACAATTTGGTTCTTTTCAGTTAGGAACAGAGTCCAGAATTTCCTGGCTGACTCTTCGGGCTGTTGGGTTATGTGACTTAAGTCGTCAGCATCTGGTGGTCGCACATAAGTGCCCTAGAAGTTGTCAAGGAATGCGTCTTTCAGGTTCTCCCAACTGCCAATAGAGTTTGCCGGCAGGCTATTCAGCCAATGTCGAGCCGGTCCTTTGAGTTTTAGTGGGAGGTACTTGATGGAATGTAGATCATCACTACAGGCCATGTGAATGTGGAGAAGGAAATCTTCAATCCATACCGCAGGGTCTGTTGTACCATCATATGATTCAATGTTGTCAGGACCCCGACTCAATGCCACATCGATCTAGCATGTAACACCTCATATCACTTTGCGGCCTCACGCACGGTATTCCCACGGGTGTCGCCTTACCTTTGCCCGGGACCGTTTGCGCCTTTTGGCACACGTATATGATAGTGTCGCTAGCATCCATATGATAAGGAGCCCGGGCTGACATGGCTAGTCGTAAACCCAAAGTGGCACAAACTTACAGGGACATGCATCCATGACCCAGCATCGAACGTGTCGGTCATCAGCGAGTGAATCCGGGCTGTAGCACTAGGCTAGCAGGACTTCGGTAAACCGGGCTGTAGCGGGCTAACAGGACTCCGGTATTCATCGCGTGACATTTCCCCGAGGGGACAGACACAGGAACGAAGAAGGACACATGCCGGCCAGCCTAAGTGTTCCGGAGCAGTAGCAAGCTACCATGGCTCAGTGGAAGCACTAGGAGACATTTCCCGATAAGAGAGGCTACTAAGGATAAACAACTAGATAATCAGATCCCACACATACCAAGCATTTCAATAACATACACACAATATGCTTGATATGTGCAAATACAACATGGCATCACAACATGACTCTACAACTCAATTATTTTATTCAATAGGCTCCAAGGAGCGAGATATTACAAACATGGGTCTCTCGACCCAGCATTCAGAGCATACAATTCAAAGCACAAGCGGAAGCTTAACATGTCTGAGTACAGACATCTACAAATGAAAAAGGCTGAGAAGCCTGACTATGTCCTGCCGAGGGCACAAGATTGTAGCTGAGGTAACAAGCTAAACATCGAAGTCCACGCGGAACTACTAGTGAGACTGAAGTCTCTCTGCAAAAACATAAAATAGGCAAACGTGAGTACAAATGTACCCAGCAAGACTTACATCAGATATAACTACATATGCATCATTATCAACAAAGGGGATGGTGGGGTTTAACTGCAGCAAGCCAGCTTTGACTCGGTGGCTATCTTGAACTACGACTGCAAGCGACTCTTTGAGGTGGCGCACACGAGTCCACATATTCACCATATCAATACACCACTATGGATCCGCTCCCGTCTCCCTACGAGAACGCCATCCATAGCACTCACGCTTATCTTGCGCATTTTAAAGTATCCACTTTCACTTGTCTATGAACTGTACAGGCAACCCAGAAGTCCTTTACCGCGGACACAACTATTCGAATAGATAATGTTAACCCTGCAGGGGTGTACTTCTTCATACATGTTTCCACCACTTAGCGTCTGCACACGACATGTGCTCGGCAGACTTCAAGCGAAAGCCGACGTGGGTGTAGACCACGACCTACCTAAACACTCAAGTCTCTAGTCCAGGTTTATCGCCTATTCAGGTTCCATCCGCAGGGAGTCCGGCCGAGGTTTCCACATATGGCCCCGAACGATGTGTACAGGGTTCCGCGACACCAAACGGGCGCCCGGTATACCCGGCCACGTGCCTACCGCATCACAGCCCACCCCTCGGGTCAGCGCTGCCCACGGCCTCCAGCATACTACAAACACCAGAAACTACTTTCAACTCTTGGACAGAGGACAAGGGTGATTAAGAAGTCGAGCGGGGTCATATTTCAGGGCCCAATGCATGGTAGTAGCCGAATCATGGATCACAAACACAGAACTCAGTTCTTGAGGACGGTTTCAATGAGACAACCCACCATGTACTCCTACATGGCTTCTCACCGCTACCTTTACCAAATCATGTTCACACACTGAGCTCACACATAGTAGGACATGTTCACACACCTCTGATTCATTCCTGATGAATCAGACCTGACTCAACTCTAAGCAGTAGCAGGCATGACAAACAAACATGAATGAGTAGGCACAACAGGGCTCAAACAACTCCTACTCATGCTAGTGGGTTTCATCTACTTACTGTGGCAATGACAGGTCATGCAGAGGATAAAGGGTTCAACTACCGCAACAAGTAACAGATGAATCGTTGTTGTCCTAATGCAATAAAAGAGAGCAGGAGCGAGAGAGTAGGATTGTATCGGAATGAACAAGGGGGTTTTGCTTGCCTGGCACTTCTGAAGATAGCATTGAGTCTTCATCAGTGTCAACGATCACAACGTCGGTATAACGTCTACCGAGGGGGAACAACACCGGCAAACAGAGAAGAAACATGATCAATGCAATGCACAATATGATGCATGCTATGACATGGCAATATGAGTGTGTTGGCCTGATGCAACTACAACCAGATGGGTTTGAACCATTTTGAATCAAAGATTCAAGTTTCAAGCTCATGCATGGTCATTATTAGTGCTTTATATTGTTCTGCACTAAACAGCAGGTTAACTTGTTTAAACATGCATGAAACTAGTACAGATGGATAGATTGGATTTTTCTGATCATTTTTCATATATAATTTATTTGATTTGGAGCTATGGTTGATTTTCTATGATTTTTAGAAGTTTGCAACAATTTCTAGAAATTTTCTAAATAAAAATAAATCCAGAAATTAGTTATTGCATTAGCAGTGCATCAGAGTGTCGTCAGGGGGTCAACGTGGGCATCCTGGTCAACCTGACCAGTGGGTCCCGCTTGTTAGTAGCTAATTAGACTAACTAATTTTGATTAAACCTAAACTAGGTTAATTAGCAGAGGGCCCCACCTAGTCAACTAAGTCAGCGGGGTCAAACCCGCCGGTCAACGGGTCAAAGCCTGCCGGCGTTTAGCCGCCGGCGAGGCCAGACGCGACGGCGTGTTGCGGGATTTGCCCACAGGGCTCCATTTGCTACGCGGAGAGCAGCTATGGGCAGCTGGTGCTCGCCCGCATCCAGCCGTGGTGATGGCTTGGCCGGGAAGTGGCCGGAGCATCGTCGGCGACGAGTTTGGCAGAGGCCGAAGCTCGGGCCAGCTCGTGCGCGTGTCTGCAGTGGCCTAGGTGGTGTGGCGCTAGCATCTACGGCTCCTACGCGTTGCGGGGAGTGTGACGGGCACAAGCCCGTGACCAAATGGTCACCGGAGCAGCGCCGACGACGTGGTCAGGCGATGGCGCATTCGGGCACAAGAGACGCGGCGTCTACTGTATTCTAGGGGCGAAACAGAAAGCACGGGGAGGTTCAGAAGCTCACAGAGAAGCCGCAGGGATGGTCAGCATGCTCGGGGAAGGCTCGGTGCGGTCGGAACAGCGACGGCGATCTGGGGCGGCCCGAGGTTGAAGACGACGGCGGCGGGGATGATGCAGGGGCTCCGGCGTCGTGCGGCTTGGCTAGTCGACGTAGTCGACAACGACGAACCATCCGGACACGGTGAGAGGGCGCGGGAACGGCGTTGGACGCGGCTGCGGCGAGCGGCAGCGACGGTGACGTCTCTGGCGACGTTGGGGAGGGCGAGGGAGAGGAGCCAGAGGGGAGGGCGAGTGTCTGCGAGGTCGGGGAGAGAGAGAGGGTTCGTCCCACGTCAACAGCTGGACGAGGGGAGCGGCGAGGCGGCGGGCAGCTGCGTGGCACGCATGCTGTGCTCGCCGTCGAGCAGCTGCCTGCCTGCCTGGCCAAGCCAAGCAGCTCGCTGGAGCGGTGGCTGGGCTGGGCCGGCAGGTGGGCCTGCTGGGTGGCGCCAGGTAAGACTTTCTCTTTTGTTTCTGTTTTTTTAATATTCTGTAGGTTTGTTGCATTTCTAAAAATACCTAGGCAACTCCAAAAATCACCAAACTGCACCTGGTCCTTAGTTGGAATATTTCCAGCATGGAACATTTTAGTTTGGGATTATTTGAGCATTTTAAATATTTTATATAATTTAAATGCCCAAATTCAAATAGTTAGAGATTTAATCCAGTGACCTTAGAGTGACCTAGAAATCTGTGCATCACTTCTGACAGTGGTTTAGGACCAAGGCAAAGGTGATGAACATTTTAGAAGGGCATTTCAGGTTCATTGAAAATATTTTTAGTAAACCCTAGTTGGATTCAGAGGGTTCTGGGGGTTCTGTCTTCCCCATTTCAAATTTCTGATGAAAGGTAAACATGATGCAACACTCTAATGCATGGACTAGCTAGGATGTGACAACTCACCCCCACTAAACAAGAATCTCGACCCGAGATTCAAGCGTAGGGTAAGACGAAGGGGAAACGCAACCTAACACAATCCTCATGATCCAGGTTGCCCTTCATAAGAACATTGATTCGATCACCATCATTGACTCGATGTCTTCCTCCAGGAACTCCTACCAATATGACCACAAGAGGGAAAAGAAACTCTAGAAGGATCGATCTTCTCAAAGATCGAGCAACTCATGATCAACTCACGGAATGAGACATAGAAAGATCTCACGAGCTAAGACACGAAGCATACATCCATAGGAATGGGGTGAAGCAGATGACGAAGGTTCACTAGGTAGACAACAATTTTCATGCTTAAGAAGGTGGTGAACGGTTGTCAACATAGCGAGGAGTTGAGTTGCCATGATACTATTACGAGACATCTTGGAGGAGGGTGATTCGTAGAATTATTACCTTAAGTGGCAAAAAGAATTACCTTTGATATAGAGATCATTGAGACTCTCTATATCAGCCTAAGGCAAATCACATCAATCATTTGGCAGAGTTCGAAGGAATGGCATACCCAGACTAGAATGGATGATGTGGATTACCTTGTTGAAGACAACACAAGGGATAATTTGCTTATCACCGAAAATGGAAGGGACCCATGGTAGAATGGCACATTGGCGGTGCAAGCTGGGAACAAAATGCAAATACTGGGAATGATTCTGGTAACTGGGGAGGAACCCCATCAGTAGAGAGTGAATCCACTGTTTGAAAGGGTTATAGCATAACCGAGGAAACTGAGAGCACTATGTAATTAATGCCGACGATAAAACCTAGCACTTACGCGTGCTCTCAAGAACTTGAGCATTTCCATATTCATCAAGGTTTACCAATATCCATGTCAAGAATCCTGGCAACACAACGTACTACCATGATGAATACCGGTGGAAGAGATGCAGATGCAAAGGAAGATAACACCGTCTTAGATTTCACCTTGGCGAGGCCAAGGTAACAAAATCTAGATGATCGACCGAGAGACATTTAGCACTCCGCTTCTAATGTTCTCCTTGATGTGCTAGCGTAACCCATTTACATGGTTTGGTATCTAGAACATCAAGTAAAAGGTCAGACTTCGGGAGCATAAGAATCCGTAAGGATTAACTACAGAGGTAAATCCTACAAAATCCTCATGGGGAGGTGGCCAACTTCCTCAATCAAGATACTACAACAAGAGGTCTTCCGGCTGGGTGTGTTGGTCACGACATCCAGTTTACCGGGTTACAGAGAGACCAATATTATAATTCTTGGGACACGTTCCAACCATCATATCTGCCTGAGATTCAGATCTGGCTGGTGTCAGGATATTCCAGACTCCTCAAGTCTAGAAAGAAAATTAAAGTTTGCAACACAAATCGACGAGATGGCGTCGCGGGAATCTCGGGGAATGAACTACGATAGCAAGCTCCAAAACATGAGCTGGTTCTGCTACAAACATGTGGACACGCTGCCTCGGGCAGGCATGACCAAGTAGTAGTCTTATAATAAAACACTACCGAGTTCAGGAGGGGAACCATCATCGAGGATAACGGAATCTTGTACAAATCCGTCTGGTAACTTCAGGACTAGCACATATAACTTATTATCCTTGAACAAATCAATCAGTGGCTTGGTGTGCTAGGGACACATGTGGAATGAAGGTTGCAAATCTCCAACCCATAGAATACTTCGCACGTATGCATGACTGATTTGGAATGATTCCAAAGGAAGCAACACTGACTTCCTCGAATGCACGGCGGCAACTTGCATCAAATGCACATGAATTAGAGGAAATCACTTCTTTCATCCGAACATATGCTTCATGAACTAACATGAAGTAATGCTTTCAAAAGTTTCCAATACTAGCTTAATGTTTAGCAAAATCATGGAGAAGGTAGTGGTGTTGCTGATGGGCTCAACAACAATTCATCCAGGTTTCCATGAAGATGGAATTCCATAATCATGTGAACAAGTGATAGCATTGGTCAGACCCAGGGATATAATGGTGTATGCTCGAGGGATCAACCACGAGTAAGACAACATTAGGAACATCATTGGTTCTGATTTGGTTTGAGGATAGTCCACACTCAAATCAAAGTTTCGGTAAGACAATAGATCCAATAGTTGACCATGAGGATCAATCAATGAAGATATCATCTTCCTTCAACACACGCACAAAGAGATATCCCTTAAAATGAACTAAGCCAGGAAAGCTTTTATCTTCCAACTCTCCAAGTTGTTGTTTAGCTTAACCAACTAGCTCTGGGTACCCACACAGATTCTTGGAGAAGGGGTGGTTTATAAGAAACCTACTTGATCACGAACTCAACACAGCGGTCAGGTGACAACCTGGTTATACTTCCGAGAAGATATACGGAAAATCATGAACCACCGATATGTTACTAAGATCGGGAACAATCTTGCTTTTCAGGGCAAGACGATATGATCAAATAAGCAAGGATTGAATAATCCTAACTCATTGATCGAAGAGTGCACCAGAAATAAGGACTAGGTAGCACAATCTATCTTAGAATGGTGATTCAATAACCAACACGCTAAGAATGAGAATATTGTCCATTTACTACCAAGCAACGAGTTGCTCTGAGTATTGATTTCACACATCAAAGTTCACCTGTCGGCATTCCAGTTGCAACAACACGGGAGCCGAGAAATGACTAATGAGGGCGAGAAGTATCACTGTATCAAGAATTCATAGGAGGGTGTGCAATTCCCATGATATTCTTGATATAAAGATGGTAACACTCCAAGGTGGAACAGAACAAAAACTGGATTAGTATTTTGATCTACGGAGTATGACTACTTTGACCCAATCCTAGATATGGATGAGGTACTGGAGTTCATTTCTCCTAGTCATTCCGGAATAAAATGGCTTGACGGACCACAAGAATAATAGGCATCGATGAACGAATGCATGCATACTCTTGACTATCAATTGATAGACGAGGGTCGGAAGACAACTAAAGCGGGACAACTCAAAGGAACATACGGTTTTCTGAGTTGTGGATGCATAGATTAGTATGTTGAACCAAGTTCAACAAATTTCTTCCGGATAACCCATGCAGAAAAGTTGAACTGGCAGAGTCGCAATATAGAATAGAGAACCCATCGAGAGCACTCCTGTTATGATCTTTTGATCCAACAAACTACTGCCATAAGTGGTTCATAGTATTTGGAAGAAGGAAAATACCATGGACCTCGAGGACTAATGCAAAGGTTACTAATTTCCTAAAGGAACTAGCAAACACTATCAACATGAGGTAAATGGGGTGAATCTCGGGTTCAGAACCCAGAAATAGAATGCCTACTAACTAAATGGCATCACGGGATGCTTTCGATAATGACGGCCAGAATCATCACACTGGAAACACAGATCATGGCTAGACCACTAGATGATCCCCTAAAACACCTAGGGTTATAATATTAACTCCAACATATGTGTCGAGGCAATAAAGTACCTCAACTCACTAATTTGTGTGATTAATCTGACCAAAGGGACATCGGGAACGGGAAGAAGGGATTTGCAAATGCATCAGACTGTTTAGAAACCTGGGATGACTCGGACAGCATAACGGCTGTAAATGCTCAAAAAGATTTGAGACATGCTACAAAAATGGTGGCGTAACCACTCAGAAGCACAATATCAAGGTTTCGAGATCAACAGTTAACATACAGAGGTAGAAACTGAACTGAGGCTTAAATCCAACAATCTTATGGTCTACTGATTAGTAACACGTGATCCTGATAGAAAGAAGAGAAAGCCTAGTTCCTTAACCCCGTAGGAAAGATAAGATGACTCAGATCAGAAGGGCATAAGGTATAAGGAGTAAAAAGAACCTTACGTTCCATCCCACAATCAATTCCCTTATATAACTAAAGAATTTCTAGACTCAACTTCGACCAGTTTGGCTTGGAGAACCTACAGGCAGTCAAGCTCTGATACCAAAGCTGTCAGGACCCCGACTCAATGCCACATCGATCTAGCATGTAACACCTCATATCACTTTGCGGCCTCACGCACGGTATTCCCACGGGTGTCGCCTTACCTTGCCCGGGACCGTTTGCGCCTTTTGGCACACGTATATGATAGTGTCGCTAGCATCCATATGATAAGGAGCCCGGGCTGACATGGCTAGTCGTAAACCCAAAGTGGCACAAACTTACAGGGACAGGCATCCATGACCCAGCATCGAACGTGTCGGTCATCAGCGAGTGAATCCAGGCTGTAGCACTGGGCTAGCAGGACTCCGGTAAACCGGGCTGTAGCGGGCTAACAGGACTCCGGTATTCATCGCGTGACATTTCCCCGAGGGGACAGACACAGGAACGAAGAAGGACACATGCCGGCCAGCCTAAGTGTTCCGGAGCAGTAGCAAGCTACCATGGCTCAGTGGAAGCACTAGGAGACATTTCCCGGTAAGAGAGGCTACTAAGGATAAACAACTAGATAGTCAGATCCCACACATACCAAGCATTTCAATAACATACACACAATATGCTCGATATGTGCAAATACAACATGGCATCACAACATGACTCTACAACTCAAGTATTTTATTCAATAGGCTCCAAGGAGCGAGATATTACAAACATGGGTCTCTCGACCCAGCATTCAGAGCATACAATTCAAAGCACAAGCGGAAGCTTAACATGTCTGAGTACAGACATCTACAAATGAAAAAGGCTGAGAAGCCTGACTATCCAGATCCTGCCGAGGGCACAAGATCGTAGCTGAGGTAACAAGCTAAACGTCGAAGTCCACGCGGAACTACTAGTGAGACTGAAGTCTCTCTGCAAAAACATAAAATAGGCAAACGTGAGTACAAATGTACCCAGCAAGACTTACATCAGATCTAACTACATATGCATCATTATCAACAAAGGGGATGGTGGGGTTTAACTGCAGCAAGCCAGCTTTGACTCGGTGGCTATCCTGAACTACGACTGCAAGCGACTCTTTGAGGTGGCGCACACGAGTCCACATATTCACCATATCAATACACCACTATGGATCCGCTCCCGTCTCCCTACGAGAACGCCATCCATAGCACTCACGCTTATCTTGCGCATTTTAAAGTATCCACTTTCACTTGTCTATGAACTGTACAAGCAACCCAGAAGTCCTTTACCGCGGACACGGCTATTCGAATAGATAATGTTAACCCTGCAGGGGTGTACTTCTTCATACATGTTTCCACCACTTAGCGTCTGCACACGACATGTGCTCGGCAGACTTCAAGCGAAAGCCGACGTGGGTGTAGACCACGACCTACCTAAACACTCAAGTCTCTAGTCCAGGTTTATCGCCTATTCAGGTTCCATCCGCAGGGAGTCCAGCCGAGGTTTCCACATACGGCCCCGAACGATGTGTACAGGGTTCTGCGACACCAAACGGGCGCCCGGTATACCCGGCCACGTGCCTACCGCATCACAGCCCACCCCTCGGGTCAGCGCTGCCCACGGCCTCCAGCATACTACAAACACCAGAAACTACTTGCAACTCCTGGACAGAGGACAAGGGTGATTAAGAAGTCGAGCGGGGTCATATTTCAGGGCCCAATGCATGGTAGTAGCTGAATCATGGATCACAAACACAGAACTCAGTTCCTAAGGACGGCTTCAATGAGACAACCCACCATGTACTCCTACATGGCCTCTCACCGCTACCTTTACCAAATCGTGTTCACACACTTAGCTCACACACAGTAGGACATGTTCACACACCTCTGATTCATCCCCGATGAATCAGACCTGACTCAACTCTAAGCAGTAGCAGGCATGACAAACAAGCATGAATGAGTAGGCACAACAGGGCTCAAACAACTCCTACTCATGCTAGTGGGTTTCATCTATTTACTGTGGCAATGACAGGTCATGCAGAGGATAAAGGGTTCAGCTACCGCAGCAAGTAACAGATAAATCGTTGTTGTCCTAATGCAATAAAAGAGAGCAGGAGCGAGAGAGTAGGATTGTATCGGAATGAACAAGGGGGTTTTGCTTGCCTGACACTTCTGAAGATAGCATTGAGTCTTCATCAGTGTCAACGATCACAACGTCGATACAACGTCTACCGAGGGGGAGCAACACCGACAAACAGAGAAGAAACACGATCAATGCAATGCACAATATGATGCATGGTATGACATGGCAATATGAGTGTGTTGGCCTGATGCAACTACAACCAGATGGGTTTGAACCATTTTGAATCAAAGATTCAAGTTTCAAGCTCATGCATGGTCATTATTAGTGCTTTATCTTGCTCTGCACTAAACAGCAGGTTAACTTGTTTAAACATGCATGAAACTAGTACAGATGGATAGATTGGATTTTTCTGATCATTTTTCATATATAATTTATTTGATTTGGAGCTACGGTTGATTTTCTATGATTTTTAGAAGTTTGCAACAATTTCTGGAAATTTTCTAAATAAAAATAAATCTAGAAATTAGTTATTGCATCAGCAGTGCGTCAGAGTGACGTCAGGGGGTCAACGGGGGCGTCCAGGTCAACCTGACCAGTGGGTCTCGCTTGTCAGTAGCTAATTAGACTAACTAATTTAGTTAAACTAATCTGGTTAGTTAGCAGGGGGGTCCCACTTGTCATTGACTCAGGGGACTCAGCTTGGGCCCACCCAGTCAACGTCAACGGTCAAACCCGCCGGTCAACGGGTCAAAGCCTGCCGGCGTTTAGCCGTCGTCGAGGCCAGACGCGGCGGCATGCTGCGGGATTTGCCCACAGGGCTCCATTTGCTACGCAGAGAGCAGCTATGGGCAGCTGGTGCTCGCCCGCATCCAGCCGTGGTGATGGCTTGGCCGGGAAGTGGCCGGAGCATCATCGGCGACGAGTTTGGCCGAGGCCGAAGCTCGGGCCAGCTCGTGCGCGTGGCTGCAGTGGCCTAGGTGGTGTGGCGCTAGCATCTACGGCTCCTACGCGTTGCGGGGAGTGTGACGGGCACAAGCCCGTGACCAAATGGTCACCGGAGCAGCGCCGACGACGTGGTCAGGTGGCGGCGCATTCGGGCACAAGAGACGCGGTGTCTACGGTATTCTAGGGGCAAAATAGAAAGCACGGGGAGGTTCAGAAGCTCACAGAGAAGCCGTAGGGATGGTCAGCATGCTCGGGGAAGGCTCGGTGCGGTCGGAACAACGACGGCAATCTGGGGCGGCCCGAGGTTGAAGACGACAGCGGCGGGGATGATGCAGGGGCTCCGGCGTCGTGCGGCTTGGCTAGTCGACGTAGTCGTCGACGACGAACCGTCCGGACACGGTGAGAGGGCGCGGGGACGGCGTTGGACGCGGCTGTGGCGAGCGGCGGCGACGACGACGTCTCGGGCGACGTCGGGGAGGGCGAGAGAGAGGAGCCAGGGGGAGGAGCGGGTGTCTGCGGGGTCGGGGAGAGGGAGAGGGTTCGTCCCACGTCAACAGCTGGACGAGGGGAGCGGCGAGGCGGCGGGCAGCTGCGTGGCACGCATGCTGTGCTCGCCGTCGAGCAGCTGCCTGCCTGCCTGGCCAAGCCAAGCAGCTCGCTAGAGCGGTGACTGGGCTGGGCCGGCAGGTGGGCCTGCTGGGTGGCGCCAGGTAAGACTTTCTCTTTTGTTTCTGTTTTTTTAATATTCTGTAGGTTTGTTGCATTTCTAAAAATACCTAGGCAACTCCAAAAATCACCAAACTGCACCTGGTCCTTAGTTAGAATATTTCCAGCATGGAACATTTTAGTTTAGGATTATTTGAGCATTTGAAATATTTATATAATTTAAATGCCCGAATTCAAATAGTTAGAGATTTAATCCAGTGACCTTAGAGTGACCTAGAAATCTGTGCATCACTTCTGACAGTGGTTTAGGACCAAGGTAAAGGTGATGAACATTTTAGAAGGGCATTTCAGGTTCATTGAAAATATTTTTAGTAAACCCTAGTTGGATTCAGAGGGTTCTGGGGTTCTGCCTTCCCCATTTCAAATTTCTGATGAAAGGTAAACATGATGCAACACTCTAATGCATGGACAAGCTAGGATGTGACAACTCACCCCCACTAAACAAGAATCTTGACCCGAGATTCAAGCGTAGGGTAAGACGAAGGGGAAACGCAACCTAACACAATCCTCATGATCCAGGTTGCCCTTCATAAGAACATTGATTCGATCACCATCATTGACTCGATGTCTTCCTCCAGGAACTCCTACCAATATGACCACGAGAGGGAAAAGAAACTCTAGAAGGATCGATCTTCTCAAAGATCGAGCAACTCATGATCAACTCACGGAATGAGACATAGAAACATCTCACGAGCTGAGACGCAAAGCACACATCCATAGGAATGGGGTGAAGCAGATGACGAAGGTTCACTAGGTAGACAACAATTTTCACGCTTAAGAAGGTGGTGAACGGTTGTCAACGTAGCGAGGAGTTGAGTTGCCATGATACCATAACGAGACATCTTGGAGGAGGGTGATTCGTAGAATTATTACCTTAAGTGGCAAAAAGAATGACCTTTGATATAAAGATCATTGAGACTCTCTATATCAGCCTAAGGCAAATCACATCAATCGTTTGGCAGAGTTCGAAGGAATGGCATACCCAGACTAGAATGGATGATGTGGATTACCTTGTTGAAGACAACACAAGGGATAATTTGCTTATCACCGAAAATGGAAGGGACCCATGGTAGAATGGCACATTGGCGGTGCAAGCTGGGAACAAAATGCAAATGCTGGGAATGATTCTGGTAACTGGGGAGGAACCGCATCAGTAGAGAGTGAATCCACTGTTTGAAAGGGTTATAGCATAACCGAGGAAACTGAGAGCACTATGTAATTAATGTCGACGATAAAACCTAGCACTTACGCGTGCTCTCAAGAACTTGAGCATTTCCATATTCATCAAGGTTTACCAATATCCGTGTCAAGAATCCTGGCAACACAACGTACTACCATGATGAATATCGGTGGAAGAGATGTAGATGCAAAGGAAGATAACACCGTCTCAGATTTCACCTTGGCGAGGCCAAGGTAACAAAATCTGGATGATCGACCGAGAGACATTTAGCACTCCGCTTCTAATGTTCTCCTTGATGTGCTAGCGTAACCCATTTACATGGTTTGGTATCTTGAACATCAAGTAAAAGGTCGGACTTCGGGAGCATAAGAATCCGTAAGGATTAACTACAGAGGTAAATCCTATGAAATCCTCATGGGGAGGTGGCCAACCTCCCGCTCGGTCTGCTCGAAGCCTGGCTGGGCGGGATTGTTTTCGTCTTCGGCACCATCCGGATTGCTATCGTCTCTTGTGCCGGTATCGCTATTTTTGCTTTGGCAGGGCTTAGAGCGGCGCTGATGACGCCGGTGCTTAGATTGCTTCTCCAAGGGATTATCCTCCGTTGCCTCATCGCCATTGCTTTCTTTAGGGGTGTCGACATCATATGATATGTATATATATATATATATATATGTATATATATATATATATATATATATATCATATGATGAGGTGGCTATCCAGCGCCCTGTGGGCGGTGGTTCCTGTTCTTCTCCTGCATCGTCGTCCATACTATCGATGTCTTTGGAGTCGAAGTCAAGCATGTCGGTTAAGTCATCGACAGTGGCTATTAAGTGGGTGGTGGGTGGGGAACGAATTTCTTCGTCGTCCGCTTCCCACTCAAGCCGGACATAGTTCGGCCAAGAGTCTCCTGATAGGGAGACGGATTTCAGTGAATTTAGCACGTCTCCCAAGGGTGAGTGCTGAAAAATATCCGTGGAGGTAAACTCCATGATCGGTGCCCAATCATATTCGATAGGCACGGACACACGTGGTTCGGAACCTATGGCCGGAGACGAGTCCGAGTGTCCGACGACACAGATCTCTTTGGAGGTGAAGTATGTGTTCAGCTCCAGCACCGATGAGTTTACGGGCTCTGTGGCGGGGTCCATCCAACCGACCTCGGATGGCGCGATCTGCTCCAAATTAAGGGCCAGGGAAGTCGCATGTGGGATCTCCCGAACACCGTCCGATGGCAGATCTAAGTCATGCTCGTCGTGACTGTTCGGCGCTCCTGACATGGGCTCAAATCCGTCGAAGATCAAGTCTCCGCAGATGTCGGCAGTGTAGTTCAAGTTTCCAAACCTGGCCTGATGGCCAGGGGCATAGCTATCAATCTGCTCCAGATGGCCAAGCGAGTTGGCCTGCAGTACGAAGCCGCCGAATATGAAGATCTGTCTGGGGAAGAAAACCTCACCCTGGATCGCATCGTTGCAGATGATTGAAGGAGCCATCAAGCCTTGTCATGACGACACAGTGGAACTCTCAATGAAAGCGCCAATGTCGGTGTCAAAACCGACGGATCTCGGGTAGGGGGTCCTGAACTGTGCATCTAAGGCTAATGGTAACAGGAGACGAGGGACACAATGTTTACCCAGGTTCGGGCCCTCTCGATGGAGGTAATACCCTACTTCCTACTTGATTGATCTTGATGATATGAGTATTACAAGAGTTGATCTACCACGAGATCATAGAGGCTAAACCCTAGAAGCTAGCCTATGATTATGATTGTTGTTGTCCTATGGACTAAACCCTCCGGTTTATATAGACACCGGAGGGGGCTAGGGTTACACAAAGTCGGTTACAGAGAAGGAGATCTACATATCCGAATTGCCAAGCTTGCCTTCCACGAAAAGGAGAGTCCCACCCGGAGATGGGACAAAGTCTTCAATCTTGTATCTTCTTAGTCCAACAGTCCGGCCAAAGTATATAGTCCGGCTGTCCGAGGACCCCTTAATCCAGGACTCCCTCACGAACCTCCACCTGTGCCACCTTCCTCTTCTTCCTCCTCTCTGGCTGCTTGTCACCCTCCACCTGTGCTTCCAGGGCCAAGACCACCTCCACTTCCTTCTTGACGATGTCAAGAACATCGGGAAGCAGCTCGACGTCAATGGGGTGGTGCTTGTCACCCTTCCTGGCGACAGGCGCCACCATTTGGACCTCTGGCTCGGGGACGACTGGCGCCACCTGGACCTCCGGCTCATCGTCAGAGAGGATAATCACCTTTGGCTCCACCCAGCCAATCAACCAGGACGAGTTGGCGGTGTAGCCAGAGTCATCGTCGGAGCCAGAATCGTATGCTGAGTCGGACGTGATGTAATCGGAGACGTCGTTAGGCCCAATGAGGTCGGGCTGGTAGTGGTCCCAGTAGGCCGTGTTGACAGGCGCGGGGACGGCCACCTCGACGTTGTGGACGCGCTCCGCTCGCGAGCCAGCGCGCGACGGATCCGGCTGCCGCGGCACGGTGGCGGACCGGTACCTCCACCACCGGGCTCGCTGGCCCGGGTCGTCGGAGCGCGTCTCCTGCATCGTGAAGCGGAGGACGAGCGTAGGAGCGATACCGAGGCGGTCGATGCAGGCGCACTCCAACTCGTCGTCGGTCATGATCTTGAGGAGGCCACATGCGTGGTGACGCGGCATCACAATGCTGGGGAACCACTTCCCGATCTCCGTCAGGTCCGCGCGCATCACCTTGTTGCCGCCTGCGAGGTCATCACTGACCCTCTGCCAGGCGGGGCTGTTCTCCATGCCGGCGGCGGCGGTGTGGTGGTCGGCGGCGAGGGCGGAGTGGGGGTTTGGAAGCGGGGTAACCGAGGCAACGTGGGTGGACTGTGGACTGGATGTGAGTGGCGAGCGGAGCGGTGGGTGGGTGGGCTTAAAGAGCAGAGAAGGAAACCGAAAAGACGTGATCCGTTTCGCCACTAGCAACTACTAAATATATAGTTTAGTATCTGCCCTTGATCAAAGCACTACTACTTACTCCACTGGCATTGCCCCAACGTTCAATAGTATAGGTCCCGGGTTCGAGACCCAGGCCACCCCTTTTTTCTTTTTATTTTATTTATTTTATTTTATTTTATGCAATTAAGTATAAAAACCAGTGAAGAGATAAGTACATACCCATTCTAACAGTTAACTGGATTTTAACAGTTGTCTGAATTTTTACAATTTTTAATTGAATTTTAACACTTGTCTGAATTTAGTTATCTGACAAAGTTCAGTTAAGACAAAACCATTCTAACAGTGCAAAAGCACTGAATCACCTCATTTAAGTTCAGTTAAGACAAAACCATTCTAACAGTGCAAAAACACTTGATTGATTGCTGACTTCATCTCATTGTGAAGAGATAAGCACACAATGGTTTACAAGTGCAACAACACTGAATCACCTCATTTAAGTTTTTGCCAAAATTTTACAAGTGCAAAAGCACTAAATCATCTCAGCTCTAACAGTTAGAGTCTCATTGTAGTTTTTGCCAAAAAATTACAAGTGCAACAACACTGAATCATCTAAACTTATCAAACATGTTCACTCTCTTCAGCTTCTTAGGCACATGTCCACTTGGCCCTGGTTGCTTCCTCTGCTCAGCTCTTATTCTCTTTAGTGCTTCCATAGTTCTCTTTGCTTCTTGATCTTCTTTTCTCTTCAGTGCTGCCTCTGCTTTAGCTGCCATTGCTTCAAGAGCTCTGGCCTCCTTCTCTTCTTGCAATGCAGCTTTAATTGCTGCTGCAGCTTCCAGCCTTGCTGCAGATTCCACAGCTTTCTTCTCCTGTGCTGCTCTTCTTCTTCTTCCTGACTTCTCTGCTTTCCTCCTTGTAATTTCTTGCCTTTTTGCTTCTACCTCCTCTGTTTTCTTCTCTACCATCTCATCCATGGCCTCAAGTGCTGCATCTCTCCTGGCTGCCATCTGTCTTTCCTTCTCTCTTTTCATCTTCAGCAACTTCATGGTCTAGTTGCCTTCATTTGTAGCTGTTGTTGTCTGTGCTGAAGTGTGAGAAGTTGCTGCCAGTGAAATGAATGATGAATCTGGTAAAATGCTTTCAGTATCTTCTCTAGGAACATGACTGGATTGTTGCATCCTATCCAGCATTGTAAATCCAAAGTGCTGCACCTGTGCAAAACATTCATCACATGCTAGTATCAGTACAACAAAAAAGGAATGGGCCTGCAAAATACAACTAAAAAAAGGAAGGGACGAAAGTAGAGAATTTGCCTGAAAAACAAGTGGTGTATCTGCTCCATCATCTTGTGTGACAATGACCTCCTCATGTGTATCTTGGCCATCAACATGGACCTCCTCATTTGTAACTTGGCCATCAACATGGACATCCTCCTGTGTAACTTGACCATCATCTTCTGTGCCATGAACCTCCTCCTGTGTACCTTGGTCATCAACTTGTTCATCATCTGACACATCATCAGGAATGACCCTTGGACCCCTTCTTGTTGTTCTCCCTACTAGATTTGGCAAAATGTCAGCCTTTCTTTGATTACATCCTTTGATGTTGTGGCCTGATTCATGACAATATGAACATGTTATTATGATTCCATGTCTGCTCATCACCTTGGTTCCATCTTTGTTTTCAATCTCATAAGGCTGCTTTCTCCTACTCTTGTTTGAAGGCCTTCCTACTTTTTTTCATACACAGGTGGCTTGATTTCACAACCATTCATCTTCTGCCACTCACTCCTATCTCTGCAAGGCTTGATAATGGGTTGGTATGCTAGCTTGAGTGCTTCTATACTGTAACAGGAGTGCACCAAACTCTCAGGATCAATCCTCTCATGCCTGCAGCATGTAATTGCATGGTGACAAGGAACTCCACCAAGATCCCATCTTTTGCATGTACACCTTTCTTCCTTCATGTCAACAATGTATGACCTATTCCTGTTGTCAACCTGAAAGATGCCATCACCAGCCCCTGAAACCATGCATGTAGCTGACAGCTCTATATTCTTCTCATTTCTTTTCTGAATTTTTGGGCATATTGAGCCAGGCTAGGTCTCTGCCTCCTTTCTTTTGTTGTAGAATCTGACCATGAGCTGAGTTTTGATCTTGTCAATCATTGATCTGAGATGCATCTCCCTAGCCTCAAGAATATATTTGTTGAAAACCTCACAGTTGTTGTTCAGAAGGATATCACACTTAACCAATTCTCTTTGGAAGCCCCTAACCCAAGTGTTGGGTGGTAGCTGCTCAAGCCATTTTTATGCTTCTAGGCTGATGGCCTTCATTTCCTCCATGCTTTCAGCCCAAAGTTCTGGTGTTGTGCTCCTTGCACACTTCCACAATTGGTTCTTAAGAACATCTCCTTTGTGTGTTTGCTGAAAATTCTGCCATATATGCCTAACACAGTGTATGTGCTCTACATCAGGAAAGTGCTGCCTCACTCCCTTGATCAGCCCCTTTTGCTGGTCGGACATTATGGTCCATGGCTCTATGTTTACAATTCCCAAGTCACTCTTCAGATTTGACAGAAACCATTTCCATGTGTTAGTGTTCTCTACCTCAACAACTGCAAAAGCTAGAGGGTAAATGCAGTCATTAGGATCCATGCCAACAGCACACAGCATAACACCTCAATACTTTGTCTTCAGGTGGCATCCATCCAAACAAATGACAGGCCTACAAGCTTGCATGAAACCCCTTTTGCAGGCATCCAGAGAGAAATAACAACTTCCAAATATGCCATCACTGACACCCACATAGAAAAAACTGCCTGGATTTGATCTTCTGAATTCTTGTGCATAATCCCACTTGTTGTTGTACTGCTCCAGTTCATCTCCTTCAATGACTTTCTTCACTGGCCTCTTAGCCCTTCTCAGCTTGCTCCTTGTTGCTGTCATGTTCCAATCTTTCTGAACCACCCTTGCAAAAAATTTCATATTCATGTTTTCATCTGCTCTGAAAGAATCAACATATTTTTCAGCCATAAAAGGAGCAGGAATGACTTAACACACCATTTCTTTATGCATGTATGCTTTGGGTTGTATTTTTTTATCATGAAGCAGTTGTTTCTCCCATCAAATGATGCAGACAAGGTCCAAGGGCACCCATCTTCACAAATGGCATTGAGTCTTTTCCTATCATTTCTGGGGCATTTAATGTCAACTCTCTCCTGACAACTGTACTCTTTGATAGCTTTCCTCAGGAATTCAACAGAACCAAAGGTCTGGCCAACATGAAACTGTGGTTTAGTGAGATCGTCCTCTCTAAAACTTTTGAAATTCAGCTTCACCTTATCTTCATCAGAAGAAGGCAGACACATATCCACATCTTCAGTAGGATCATCATGTTCTTCTTGCAATGCTACAGCTTTACCTTTCTCACAATCAACATTTCTGGCAAATAATTCATCATCATCTTCAAGATCAATGTCTGAATCAACAAGCTGAGGATTGTATTCTTCATCTGAACCATGGATTACTAAATCACCAACTGCATCTGTTGCATCCATGTTCAAAAACCTACAGGATCTTCTGGCCCTAAACCCAAACTGAGATGAAAGGTAGGTAGTTCCTGGCTGGGGTGGACTTGGTATGAAATGATCTTCTTTTGACTCTGCTCCACTTTCTGACTCTGCTTCATCTAGCTCATGCTCTTGATCATGCTCATGCTCTTGATCATGATCATGCTCTTGATCATGCTCATGCAGCTCCTGTTCCACTTGAGGCAGCTCAGCCTGCTCATGTTCCACTATAGTGAGCTCAGCCTGCTCCTCTTGCTGCTATTGTGGCTGCTCCTTTTGCTGCTGGTGTGCATTCTCCTTCTTGGGCCTAATGCCACTGAACCTGGCAACTAGAGGATCCTCATCATCAGAGTGAACATGAACAGGAGAAATAAATGATCTCATGCTCTCATCATGATCAAAGAAAATTTGTTGGAAGTGGTTGCCATTTAGAGCACAATCCTTCATATTTTCTGTCATAGTGTTGTCCCCTAACTTAACCTCTCTTAATCCATTCTTGTAGACTGTCAACCCAGGAACACACCAATAAGCCCTGATCCTACCCTCAAACTCATATTCAATTTCCTCCACTAGACTGGCCACAACATTAGGTGTCCAATTATCTATGTCACAGTAATCATACCAAATGGAGTGACCTTTGTGATAATCCCTATGCTTGCCAGCACATAGAAAGTAGCCACCATGTATGACCTCAACAGAGAAGTGGTTGCTTAAGGGTCCTACAAAACAATCAAGTTGAAAAAGTTCAGACATTTCAGACTACAGAGAGGTTCAGACAGTTCAGACATTCAGAGTTTTTTACCTTTTCAGAAAGAAAAATAGAGATTCATGGCTCCAATTAACAAATGTATGATCTTACAGGTCGTAAAGCAACCATTTTTGGTAAATCTGACCCAATGTAAAACAATTTTTGGTCCAATTAACACTCTGACAATAAAAGCAAATTTTACTGCTTAAACCCTAGACCCTTGGACCCATGACAAATTGGGGGGGGGGGGGAGAAAGAACCCTAACCACTCCAGATCTCTGCAAACATGGCCATCTACTGCAAACCCCCCATGACGCAGCCCTATTTTTGGCCTGCCACAAAATTCTTCAAGAAACTGCTAAAACCCTACCACCCCACACCCAATCCGTCAGAGAGTTGAACGAACGCCCAAACACTAGCTCGTACGCGCAATTGATGCGACCAAGAACTCTTTACGGGAGCTAAATTGGATAGATCGAGCAACGGAGCTGCTGGCGACGACGACGTACCGTACAGGGGCGGTGATGCATCATCACGACGACGCGAAGGAGCAAGAGGCACGTCGCGCAGGCCCCTACCGAACGGTGCGGAAGGCGGCGGCTCAGCGTCCGACGACGTGCTCATGGAGCCGTCGTCGACGCCGACGAGCAAAGGCACTACCTCGGCAGCGACGACGAGCAGAGAGGATGCGGGAGCAGAGAGGGTGCGGGAGCAGAGAGGGTGCGGGAGGAGACATGTGCGGGAGGGTGCGGTCCGACCAGGTGCGCGAGCGTTTAATGGTCAAGTGTTGGCGCATTTGCAAAAAAAACGAACTACTAGTATTAACACCCCCCTCCCCCGCGACCAGGTGCTACAGAGGTGGCGGTCAAAGCCTAGTTGACAACAGCTGACTCGGCCAAGTCAGCGAATACGTAGGCAAATTTGTATATACGGACCAAAGTGAACCCTCTGCGCAAGTACATGGACTGTAGTTCGGATATTTTGAAGTAGTGGTACTAAAGTATCAGCCGGCTCAAGTTTTGTGACATGTGATGAATTTTTCTCTAAGGATGGAGGTGCCACCCAGTTGGATCATTCTGGACAAAACTGATCCGAGTTATAGGAATGATCAAGCACAACCAGGTCATCAACATTTTTCTTTTTTTGGACAGAAGGCCATCAACATTAGGAGGCTGAAAACAACACGTGCAAACACAGCATTCATCAAGACGAGATCATCACAACCCGCTGCAACGTGCCCGTCGCCGTTTCTGTCAAACCTAGAACAGCACCAGCCATGCGCCGGCCCAGATCGCCAGCACGGAGGAGCAGGCGCCCTTGAGACTGAGAGTGGGCCCGCCCGCGCTGCTGGTCGGCTGACTTTGGTTGCTCACCGCCACGTGCGAGCCTGCAAGTGCACGTCCACGCAAAAATGTTAGTACAACACTGAAGATTTCTTCGCCTGTTGCAAAGTTACACTGAAATTTTTGCTCCAGGAATTAGATATTACTCTTACTCCCTCCGTCCAGGTGCATAGGGCGTCTAATGAAAATTTATTATTCCAAATATATAAGTCATCATGTATGGAAGGAGCTCCTCATTCCCACGACCATTAATTTTCATTTTACATGCTACTACTTTCATTGGTTCACGCATTAAATAGGATTTGCATGCTGCTCTTAGAAAATTAATGACAAGGAAAAACCAATGTAGTGATTGGCTCTTCCCAATTTTTTAAGCAGGCGAAAGAAGATTAATTATTGCCATTGATTTTTGATTTAGCATCCTCTATCCAATCTCCATGCACCTAGGTTGTGATGCAGTTCCTTAGAGCATGCTTGGATACGTTTTAGTCCCATGACTAAAATTAGTGGGACTAAAACTTGCTAGTCTCACCCATGCTTGGATCCAAGTACTAAAGAGACTAAAATCTAGTTGTTGAGCATTTATTATCCTCCAAACCCTCCAATCCAGAACTAAGGAGAGGAATTAAATGAGGAGAGAGAGCTAATACATATTTTAGTAGGTTTCCCATGACTAAAAGATTTTAGCTTCAAGACTAGTTCTAGCCTCTCTTTAGTCAGGGGTGCTTGGAACTTTAGCCTCTAAAAGAGACTATTTTTAGTCAGACTAAAAATAGTCCCTTGTATCTAAGCACCCTCTTAGATGTCCTATGGACTTGGACGGAGGGAGTACCTGCATTGGGTGAAACGCTTGTGATGTTGTCGCTGCCAATGGCACCGGTGGCAGCGCCGCCGTTGGTAGTGTCGTTGCCGCCTCCAGCCCCACCGCTAGCTCCTCCGGCACCGGCGCCTCCGCCCATGGCCCCGCCGATGCTGTTAGTAGTACCACTGGCACCTCCACCGCTAGCACCGGCCGCGCCACCGCCTCCGCCAGCGGCACCGCCCATACTGTTGGGAATGCCACCGGGCCCGCCGATGCCGTTAGGAATGCCACCGGCAGCCCCGCCTCCAACTCCACCACTGGCACTGCCGGCACCAGCACCACCACCAGCGTTACCAGCCGGCCCGCCTCCCATTCCACCGGCAGCACCGCCGGCTCCTGCTCCGGCTCCTCCTGGGCCGTTGACGTTGCCGCAGGACATCTGGAAGACGGCCTGGACGCCCTGCATGAGGCCGGGGTTGTAGCTGACGAAGTTGCCGAAGATGGCGTTGACGCAGCTCATCATCATGGTCACGTGCCCGAAGCACGGCGGGCTGCACATGATCGCCGTCGACGCGCCGCCCGGGGCAGGCGGCGGCATGCTCGCGCCGGTGCCGCTGGCATTGATGCCCATCGCCTGCAGGCACCCGGTGAGCACCTGCCACGCAAAGTTTGCTGTTCATTAGCTGGCCGCTGAACGATGCCACTACAAGTCTACAAGCGCAGACGAGAGATGATTATTTACTGGTCTGTTGTCAAAGCAGAGAGCAGCTTGCGCCACAATCTGGACCGAGTCCTGCGTCCCTGGTACTATCGCACCAATGCCCGACCCCCCTCCGCCTCCCGCTCCTGCTCCAGCACCACCACCTCCCTGCCCTGCATTGTTGAGACGAAACGAAAAACGGATTAGCGTCTTCTGTAATGAAAAGATTAACAGTTTAACAAGTGATGCAAACCAGAGCTGAACTTTACCTCTGCAACAGGAGAAGACAGCAAAGAACATGACAACTATGAAGCACAGGTTCGTCAGCTTGAAGGAGGCCATGGCAACAGACAGAAGATCGTTTCAACTCTCGCAGAGCCTGCTGCTTCCTGTCTGTGCAGATTATGCAGTTGAGTTGAACCGGCTAGTTGAAGCTTATGATATGCAAGCTAGAGTGAGTGGCTTAAACAACTGTGGCCTGGGATGTTGCTTGCTCTATTTCAGGGATGCATGATCGATGCTATATATGGCCCTGTGAGCCGTGACTGCATGACCCAGTGCCATATGAAAATGATGGTCTGTGCCAGTCAGGTGCCAGTGTTTGGTATACAAGAACCAACTACTCTTCACTTGTCTCCTGGACTTTGTTTACCTGAGGACGTCTGCATAAATCACACCTAAACTTCTCTTAAAAAATTAAAATCACACCTAAACTGGCGTCGGGGTGTAGTTCCGACCTAGTTCTGTTGACTATGCCAGACCTAGTTCTGTACCTTGATGCTTCAGTTCAGGGCTTCCGATGGATGAGGAATGGGAAGCGTGTTTTCAGTTCTTACCAAGATTCACAAGTTTTCACCAGTTCTATTCGTGGTGTGGGCAGTGCAGATATGCACAGATGGCACCCTACATTGATCTGTTGGACAGGAGACCGTTTCGAAAAAAAAAGGGACAAGAGTGGCACCTTTTAATAAGAAGGCCACATGCATGGTTCTGATGAAGAGGGGTAATCCTCTTTTTTTTTAAAGAGTAATCTTATGCATTGTTCACGTAGCGTCAGGTAGGCGCAGAGAATGACACGTGTCAAAATGCTTGATGTGCCAGCTAGGCAGCAATGGCAACGGACAGTTTTCAAATGATTCTGCGGAAATCCCACTGCGCCAGTCGCATGGAAACAATCCGAGACATTCAAGTGAACCACAAATTTTCCGAAAAAAGAGGGGCAGCAGGAGCTTCACATCATTTCATAATCCGAGAGATTCAGGCAGACCTCACAAATAGAGCGTCTATTGCACGTGCAACTGAATCTCGGTTAAATTTCACCGGTTTGGCAAAGTTCAAGGGACCAAAATTTTGCCACCATAGCCTTGAGACATTTTGACGACGCGCAACAATAAACTGATTCATCCATTCTATACTGCGCGCCAATTTAAAAGTCGGTCGCTGTCGAGTACAGCCTGCTCCTCTTTTGCGCGTGCATTGCATGCAGAACGCCAGAAGTCCAGAAGTGGCTATGCTACGTAGCTCGACCGCATGTCGTTGAGCTCACTCTTGACCGGCTTGCAGGCCGTGGTCGAGGGAGGGAGGGGTACGGTAGGAGTACATGTCAAGTAGCCGACCTGCTTTAGTTTCTCGAAATCGCGTGCTTGCGTGCGATGAGCGCACAAACCGATCACCTAATGCTTAACCATTTGCAGATCCATCTCAGAAATGTTTCTTCCTAGTTTCTGAAACCTAGCCCTGGGTCGTACCTTCTCTCCCGGCCCCTGGTGAGCGGTGATCCCGAATCTAAGCCGTGCTAGCTGCCAGTCCGCGCGCCGCACGAATGGCAGCTAACCCTAACCAGTACGCTTACTATTAGTAGTTTTTTTCTCCTAAGCACGCCAAGTCCAGCTTACCTAATCTTATGACCAAGACGATCCAGGCTAGTGTGAGAGTGTGGCAT
Organism: Triticum aestivum; assembly: GCF_018294505.1. Lineage (NCBI taxonomy): Eukaryota > Viridiplantae > Streptophyta > Magnoliopsida > Poales > Poaceae > Triticum > Triticum aestivum. The sequence continues at coordinate 433,841,168 of NC_057795.1, read as the reverse complement.
GGTCTTGTGGAACACGCATGGCACTTTTAGGTGCGAAAATGAACCTGGGGCCTTGGCTGGTTTCCCACCTACATGTTGAGCTCCACATGTGCGTACCTGTTCTGTTCGTGGAGAAAAACCTCGATCGCGAGGTACTCGGTCGATCGGTTCCGTGTGGTGTTGTGCTATGGTGTGGCGTGCGTGGCCGAGATGTTGCTCGGCAACAGTGCCAGTGATGCTGGACGGCAGTGTGGATGACCGGGCCATGGACCTGCATGCCTCGTGAAATGAGTTTCATGGCATTGCCTATTCGTGTCAGCGCGAGGCGTTGATTATTGTAAGACAATAGGCTTTGGGGGGAACCGGCACAACCCTCTAGGGGTGGCCTATCACATATATATATAATGAGGTGGTATACAACGTTACAATATACACATGTAAATACAGTCTAACACCCTCCCTCAATCTTAGCCACTTTCTAATGAATCTAGAAGGGTAAGATTGCGCCTGCAAGTCTCAAACTATGGCAAAGGCAATGGCTTGGTGAAGATGTCAGCAAGTTGATCCTTGGAAGAAATAAACTTGATCTGTAGTTGCTTCTGAGAGACACGTTCACGCATAAAGTGATAGTCAACTTCAATGTGTTTCGTTCGGGCATGGAATACCGGATTTGCAGAAAGGTATGTAGCACCGATGTTATCACACCAAAGAACAGGAGGCTGTGATTGGGGTATACTTAACTCCTGAAGCAAGGACTGTACCCAGATAATCTCTGATGTGGCATTGGCCACAGCCTTATACTCAGCCTCAGTACTGCTACGCGAGACAGTAGCCTGTTTCCTCCAGGCAATCAGGTTAGAGCCAAAGAAGACAACATAACCCCCTGTGGATCGCCTGTCATCCGGATTGCCAGCCCAGTCTGCATCAGAATATGCTGAAAGACAACCAGAGTCAGACGGCCGAATATGCAAACCATGAGCCACCGTGAAACGAATATAGCGCAGAATCCGCTTAACAGCAGACCAATGAGTGTCACGGGGTGACTGCAGATACTGGCAGACTCGGTTAACAGCATAGGAAATGTCTGGTCGCGTGATCGTCAAGTACTGGAGCCCACCAACAATACTCCGGTACTCGGTCGCATCAGAAGAAGAAAGAAGCACACCATCAACAGCATTGAGCTTATCAGTGGTAGACATGGGTGTAGTCGTCGGTTTGCACTTAAGCATCCCAGCTCGCTGCAACAAATCCAGAGAGTACTTCTTCTGCGTCATAACAAGGCCAGCAGCACGAGAAGTAACCTCCACACCAAGAAAGTAATGAAGCTTCCCAAGGTCCTTGACCGCAAAATCAGCACCAAGTGAGCGAACAAGCGTAGTAGCAGCCGACTGAGAGGAGCTGACCAAAATGATATCATCTACATAGACCAACAAGTACATAGTAACCTCAGGCCTTTGAAGAAGAAACAATGAGGAGTCAGCAGTTGATGATGCAAAACCATGAGCACGAAGAGCCATTGCAAGACGAGCATGCCAAGCACGAGGAGCCTGCTTCAGACCATAAATTGCCTTGGACAGACGACAGAGATGATCAGGGCGATCCGGATCAGAGAAACCCGGAGGCTGGCGCATGTAAACCTCCTCCGCCAAGACACCATGAAGAAAAGCATTTTGAACATCAAGCTGACGAAGAAACCAACCTCGAGTAACAGCCAGAGAGAGAAGAAGTCTAATGGTAGTAGGCTTGACCACTAGACTGAAGGTGTCTTCATAGTCAAGTCCAAAACGCTGTCGAAAACCACGAGCAACCAGACGAGCCTTATAGCGCTCAATGGACCCATCAGAATGCTTCTTCACTTTGAAAACCCATTTGAAATCAATGACATTTACCCGTGATTGTGGAGGAACAAGAGTCCATGTCTGATTGCGAAGAAGCGCTTGATACTCCTACTCCATGGCCTCTCTCCAATGAGGAATGCGCATAGCAGCTTGATACGTGCGTGGCTCAGAGGATGGATCTGCGAGAGCAGCAGACATGCACGCCGCTAACCAAGCAACTGTGCCATCGTGACGTTGCTTAGGCTGAAAAATGCCACTCCGACTGCGCGTATGTGGATGTAGAGCAGCAGCAGGAGCCGGCGGAGGCGAAGGTGACGGAGACGTGACGGTCGCCAGAGATGCAGGAATCACCTCAGGCGAGCTCGGGACAGACGACTCCGGGCTGCATGGCGAAGACTGGCCCGACGACAGGGGCTCAGAGGCCATGGGCGAACCGAGGGTGGGCGAGGCCAGCTCCGGTGACACCGGCCCAGACGGCCTTGGCGAGGCGAGAGCAGGCGAGGCCGGCCCTGGTGAGAAGGGCCCAGACACCCTGGGCGAGGCAGGGGCGGGCGAGGCCAGGCCTGGTGATGACTGCCCCGACGCCCTGGGCGAGACGGGGACCGAGGAGGCCGGCCCAGTCGGCGGGGTTGCAGGGCGCGACGATGGCGAAGGCAGCCCAGAAGCCAGAGGCGACCGGGCCAGGACGTCGATCGGCCGTGCATGAGCATGGAAACCGAGGCCATGCAGGGGCGCCATGTGCTCCTCATGCACAACAGAAGGTGCCGAGGATGAAGGCGATGGCGACGAAGAGGAAGATGGCGCTTCCAGAATCTCCAAACGAGCCCCACGACCAGTGCCTGCACCATGGTTAGGCAACAATAGAGGAGAATATGCAACATCATCAAATTGGTCAGAAGCAACAGAGGATGAATGCATGACAGGTGGCTCGGTAGTGGACACAGGGAGTTTGGCAAAGGGAAAAACATGCTCATCAAACACAACATCCCGAGAGATGTAGACACGATTAGTGGGAACATGAAGACATTTGTATCCTTTATGAAGAGAGCTATAACCAAGAAAAACACACTTCTTGGAACGAAACTCGAGCTTACGCTTGTTATATGGACGGAGATGGGGCCAGCAAGCACACCCAAACACCTTGAGAAAGGTGTAGTCCGGTTGTTCATTCAGGAGAACTTCAATGGGAGTCTTCATATTCAAAACACGAGTGGGAGTACGATTGATGAGAAAACATGCAGTGGTGAAAGCATCACTCCAAAAACGAAACGGAACAGATGCATGGGCCAAAAGAGTCAGACCAGCTTCAACAATGTGACGATGCTTACGTTCTACTGAACCATTCTGCTAATGTGTATGTGGACATGCTAAACGGTGAGTGATCCCAAGCGACTGAAAGAAGGAGTTGAGGTTGCGATACTCGCCACCCCAGTCCGACTGAACATGAACAATTTTGTGCTTGAGAAGGCGTTCAACATGTTTTTGGAACTGAACAAAAATGTCAAACACATCAGATTTACGTTTGATAAGATAAAGCCAGGTAAAGCGGCTGTAAGCATCAACAAAACTGATATAATAATTATGACCACTAACAGAAGTCTGAGCAGGACCCCATACATCTGAAAACACAAGTTCTAAAGGATGTTTCACCTCACGACTGGACTCCGAAAAAGGAAGTTGATGACTCTTCCCCTGCTGACAAGCATCACACACTGCTACATCTTTATTACTAGACACACTAGGAAGCTCATGACGACGCAAAACATGCCGGACAATAGGTGTGGCCGGGTGACCAAGACGAGCATGCCACTGTGACGGAGATACCCGAACTCCACTAAATACGCGAGCGACGCCATGATGCTCCAGAGGATAGAGACCTTGGCAGAGCCGCCCACTAAGAAGAATGTCCCTCGTGCCCCGATCCTTAATAAAAAGATCAAAAGGATGAAATTCACAAAGCACATTATTATCACGAGTGAGTTTAGGAACTGAAAGAAGATTACGTGTCACAGATGGAACTCGAAGAACATTGCGAAGTTGAAGACTCCTATTGGCATGTCTAGTGAGAAGTGATGCTTGACCAATATGAGAGATGTGCATACCTGCTCCATTGGCGGTGTGGATCTTGTCGGAGCCATGGTAGGGTTCACGAGTGTGAAGCTTCCCCATCTCACTGGTCAGGTGCTCTGTCGCCCCAGAGTCCATGTACCAGTGGGGATCAATGGAGTAGGACTGAGTGTGTCCCTGTGGCTTCTGCGGCGGTGGACGATCAGCCATGGCGACCTGGCGAGCAAAGTTGCGTGTATCCTTCCCGTCATTGCCAAGACCAAGAAAACCCCGCTGGAAGCGCTTGTGACACTTCGAGGGCCAGTGCCCATCGCGACCACAAAGCTGGCACACACGGGGACCGCCAGCCCCTGGTAGCGTCGCAGTAGGAGGAGGGGCCGAGGCGGGTGGTGGTGACTGCCCCAAAGGAGCCTTGGATGAAGCAGAGGAGCGACCACCCTTGGTGGCGGCGTTTGCCGAGAGGGCGCCGTTGCCCCTGGATCGGCGCGTCTCGACTCGTTGCTCAGTAAGCAGGAGGCGTGAAAAGACCTCGTGTGCTGGCATGGGCGTGGAGTTGCCCCTCTCATTGATGATCTCGACTAGGGCGTCATACTCCTCATCAAGACCATTGACAATAAACGAGTTGAACTCGGAGTCGGCGAGGGGCTGTCCAATGGAGGCCAGCGTGTCGGCGAGACTCTTGACTTTGTTGTAGAACTCAATGGCGGTGGAGTCAAGCTTCTGACACTCCCCAAGTTGGCGACGGAGCCCAGATACACGAGCCTGCGACTGTGCCGCAAACGAGCGCTCAAGAATAGTCCATGCCTCCTGGGACGTCTTGGCGAAGACAACAAGCCTAGCAACGGCCGGAGAGAGCGACCCCTGGATGGAGGAGAGGTTCGCCTGATCCTGCCCTGTCCAGACACGGTGAGCCGGATTATAGACCGGACCATGCACGCTGTCAACCAGCGCAGGAGGGCAAGGGAGAGAGCCGTCGACATAGCCAAGCAGGTAGTGACTCCCAAGAAGCGGAAGAACCTGCGCGCGCCAGAAGATGTAATTGTCCGACGACAACTTGATGGTGATGAGATGGCCGAAGTGAAACGGCGACGGCGGCTGCGATCCCATCGAGGAGACTGGCTGAGGTGAGAACACCGTGGAGACAGTCGGAGGGACAGCCGGCGCGGTGACAGAGGGCGCGATGGCCGCGGTTGACGCCGCGAAGCCTGCCAGCGCGACGTCCTCCGCCACCAGCGGCGCAGTGGCCGAGGGCGCGACAGCCGCGGTTGACGGGGCGGCGGTGGTGTGAGCCACAAGCGCCTGCCCGGGCGAAGTAGCAGCCGGCGGGAGCGCGAAGAGGGAGCCGACGCTCCGTGTCCCGATCGGCGCCTGAAGGGAGGCGGCATCCAGCGGCCTCGAGAGAAGTGCCGCGAGGGAGGCCGGCAGAAAACCGGTGGCGGTGGAGCCGGACGCAGCGGCAGACGTCATAGCAGTCGGGCGACGGCGGCGGCGGGCGCGGCGGCGGCGGCGGTGGCGGCAGCGGCGGCGGCGGTTTAGGGTTTTTAGGCGGAAGCGGACGTAACCTAGCGTGATACCATGTAAGACAATAGGCTTTGGGGGGAACCGGCACAACCCTCTAGGGGTGGCCTATCACATATATATATAATGAGGTGGTATACAATGTTACAATATACACATGTAAATACAGTCTAACAATTATCAATGACGTGCACTTGCGACCAAGGCATGGCATCGTGGGGCATCATCAAAGTGTAATCTTAGTGGCACCGTTTCAAATGTACTAGCTCCTGTGGCCTGTGTGGTGCAGAGGACTCATGGAGACACTCATTACTCGAATGTTCTATGTCTAGATGCATTCAGGCAGTGGTCGATGGAGAGTTGGCACAGCACCTATGTAACGGGCCTCTTGATCTAGGGTTAGAAGAGGAGCAGGGGAATTGGAACGGTAGGAGGAAAGGAGGATCAGCAGGAGGAAGACGAAGGACAGCTTCTCTTCCTTCTCTGTTCGTTTCACCTAATACCTCATATCCCCTAACTCACGGCACAGCCGCATATATCCCCACCAACCCAGCCTCAGGCCATACACACACAGCGCATGACTGGACCCACTAGTCAGCCAACTTCAGCTCTTTGCCGCTCTCTTCCTACCTTGCCACCGGACCCTGGGCTTTGCCATTCTCGGCTCTTCTTGCCAAGCGTGCCGGATGTGACATTCTCCCCCTCTTGTGTGCCGCCTTGTCCCCAAGGCGGAGTCGTCGGAAACCGTTGTTGGAGCGCCGTTGGGTCTTCCCAAGTTGACACTGACTCCGGAGTTGGCTCCATTGGACACGAACACGGTGGCGATCGATACCCGCCACACGCACCAGCTTGTGTTCCAGCACTCTCTCAGGAACATGCTCTCCCTGCAAGATAGAATTCTTCAGAGGAAGATCAGCACTTACCGGAGCGGTGGCTCCATCTACTTTTTTCAATTGAGAAATATTCACTACGGGGTGAATCTTGCTTGTGTCCGGCAATTGCAGCTTGTACGCCACGGCCTCCACGCGTGCCAGCACTCTGTAAGGACAAAAATAGCGAAAGGCCAGCTTCTGGTGTGGGCGTTGCGCCATGGATGACTGTATGAAGGGCTTCAGTTTGAGGAGTACAACATCGCCCACCTGGAATTCCCGATCGGTGCGCCACTTGTCAGCCTGCGTTTTCATCCGGTCCTGCGCGCGCTTCAATTGTTGCTGAAGGTGCTCGAGCATGATTTCTCGTTCCTGTAACCAAGCAGCTAAGTTTGGAACTGAGCATTCATCGACCTGAATGACTCCAAACTCCTGTGGAAGATGGCCGTAAATGACCTCGAGTGGAGTCCTCCCAGACGCCGGGTGATATGATGTGTTGTACCAATATTCAGCAAGCGCGGGCCATTTATACCAGTTGCCGGGGCATGAATGAACCGTGCACCTGAGATAGCCTTCGAGACATTGGTTGACCCTCACGGTCTGTCCGTCCGTTTGAGGGTGGTAGGAGGAACTGAGACGGAGCTCGATGCGACAGAGGCGAAACAATTCTTGTCACACGTTACTGGTGAAGATTTTGTCTCGATCTGAGATGATGGCCGGAGGTAGCCCATGCAACTTGTAGATCTCCCGCATGAACATTTTGACCACTTGAATTGCATTGAAGGGGTGTTTCGGTGGTACAAAGTGGGCATATTTGAAGAAATTGTCCAAAATGACTAGGATGGTGTCATATCCCCCCGAGCGCGGCAAGCCTTCAATGAAGTCCATCGAGATAACTGACCATGGCTTCTGTGGTATAGGAAGAGGCTGAAGCAACCCCGCGGGTGACATTCTCTCAGTTTTGGCCCGTTTACATGTCATACAATTACGCACCACTATCTTGACTTGTTGTTTCATGCCTTGCCACGCAAACGGCCAGTTGACTCTGTTGTATGTTGCGCGAAATCCCGAGTGGCCTCCGGCTGCGCTCGCATGTAGTGCATGGATTAGGTTGTGCTAAATCTGCTCGTCACCCCCAATCCAAACCCGCCCTTTGAATTGGAGGATTCCATCCTGCAGCACAAATCCGGGGTCACTTGACGGGTCTAACGCGAGCTGTGTCAAATGCTGAAGAGCTGTTGCATCCCCCTGCTAACTCTTTTTGATGGCATCCAACCATTTTGGTGTGCAAACAGAGATCACTGCAAGCTCCATCTCCTCTGTGTGTGTATGACGAGACAAAGCAACGGCCGCCCTGTTGGTGTGTCCCGCCTTGTACTGAATGATGAATTGAAGGTCAATCAGCTTGGTGAACGCCCATTGTTGGATAGGTGTGTTGAGCCGCTGGTCAATCAGATTGAGGAGGCTTTTCTGATCCGTATGTATAACAAACTCCGCATGCTGCATATACGGGCGCCAGTGATCAGTTGCTAGTAGGAGGGCGATGCATTCTTTTTCATAGGCTGACAGTCCCATATTCCTTGGTGCCAATGCTTTACTCAAGTAGGCCACGGGGTGATTCTGCTGCATGAGCACGGCGCCGATTCCCGTGGTGCTGGCATCGATCTCGACCACAAACTGCTGCTGAAAGTTGGGCAGCATGAGTACCGGGGCTTCAGCCGAGGCTCGTTTGAGAGCCGCGAAGGCTGATGCCGCTGTGGGCGTCCAGACAAACAGAGTAATCTTTTTTAGTAAATTGGTCAGTGGCTTGGTGATGACCCCGAAGGAGCGCACGGACTTCCGATAATAGCCGACGAGGCCGAGGAATCCCTGCAATTGCTTTGTATTTGTCAGCTCTGGCCACTCCTGGACTGTTTGTACTTTACTGACGTCAGTCGCGACTTCTTGCTCACTGATAATGTGACCCAGATAACTGATTTTGTTTTGTGCAAAGGTACACTTGGACATCTTTGCTTTCAGCCCATTTTGTCAGAGGAGTTGCAAGACTTTTTTTAGCAGTCACTGGTGTTCTTCCAGCTCTTGTGTATGAACCAGAATGTCATCCATAAATACAAGCACCCCTTTGTGAAGTACTGGAGAGAGAACAATGTGCGTGCCTCCCTGTAATTTCGTCGGTGCATAAGCCAATCCATAGGGCATAACTCTCAATCGGTAGTGTCTCAAGTGTGTCTTGAATGCTGCTTTATGTTCATCCTCCGGTCGGAGCCGAATTTGGTGATAACCGGCTCTAAGGTCAAGCTTGGAGAACCACTTGGAACCTGCTATTTCGTGTTGGGAAACATAGCCTGCAATTTCAAAAAAATTGCTACGCTCACGCAAGATCTATCTAGGAGATGCATAGCAACGAAAGGGGAGAGTGTGCCTACGTACCCTCGTAGACCGAAAGCAGAAGTGTTAACTTAATGCGGTTGATATAGTCGAACGTCTTCTCGGATCAACCGATCAAGCACCGAACGTACGACACCTCCAAGTTCTGCACACGTTCAGCTCGATGACGTCCCTCGAACTCTTGATCTAGCAGAGTGTCGATGGAGTCGATGAGTGATACGTCTCCAACGTATCTATAATTTTTGATTGTTCCATGCTATTATATTACCCGTTTTGGATGTTTATGGGCTTTACTTTACACTTTTATATCATTTTGGGGACTAACCTACTAACCGAAGGCCTAGCCCGTATTGCTGTTTTTTTGCCTATTTCAGTGTTTCAAAGAAAAGGAATATCAAACGAAGTCCAAACGGAATGAAACCTTCGGGAGCGATCTCTTTGGAACAAATGCAAACCAGGAGACTTGGAGTGGACTTCAAGAAGTAGCCGAGGCGGCCACGAGGGTGCCAGGCGCGCCCTAGGGGGGTGGGCACGCCCTCACCCTCGTGGGCCCCTCGTGGCTCCACCGACCTACTTCTTCCTCCTATATATATCCACGTACCCCGAAAACATCCAGGAGCACCACAAAACCTATTTCCACCGCCGCAACCTTATGTATCCGCGAGATCCCATTCGTCGGCGCTCCACCGGAGGGGGAATCGATCATGGGGGGCTTCTGCATCAACACCATAGCCTCTCCGATGAGTTGTGAGTAGTTTACCACAGACCTTCGGGTCCATAGTTATTAGCTAGATGACTTCTTCTCTCTCTTTGAATCTCAATACAAAATTCTCCTCGATCTTCTTGGAGATCTATTCGATGTAACTCTTTTTTGCGGTGTGTTTGTCGAGATCCGATGAATTATGGGTTTATGATCAAGTTTATCTATGAGAAATATTTGAATCTCCTCTGAATTCTTTTATGTATGATTGGTTATCTTTGCAAGTCTCTTTGAATTATTAGTTTGGTTTGGCCTACTAGATTGATCTTTCTTGTAATGGGAGAAGTGCTTAGCTTTGGGTTCAATCTTGCGGTGTCCTTTCCCAGTGACAGCAGGGGCAGCAAGGCACGTATTGTATTGTTGTCATCGAGGATAAAAAGATGGGGTTTATATCATATTGCTTGAGTTTATCCCTCTACATCATGTCATCTTACCTAATGCGTTACTCTGTTCTTATGAACTTAATACTCTAGGTGCATGCTGGATAGCGGTCGATGTGTGGAGTAATAGTAGTAGATGCAGCATCGTTTCGATCTACTTGTCGCGAACGTGATGCCTATATACACGATCATGCCTAGATATTCTCATAACTATGCACGTTTCTATCAATTGCTCGACAGTAATTTGCTCACCCACCGTAATACTTATGCTATCTTGAGAGAAGCCACTAGTGAAACCTATGGCCCCCGGGTCTATCTTTTATCATATAAGTTTCTGATCTACTTTATTTTGCATCTTTACTTTCCAATCTATATCATAAAAATACCAAAAATATTTATATTATCTTATTATCTCTATCAGATCTCACTTTCGCAAGTTACCGTGAAGGGATTGACAACCCCTTTATCGTGTTGGTTGCGAGGTTCTTGTTTGTTTGTGTAGGTACGAGGGACTTGCGTGGAGCCTCCTACTAGATTGATACCTTGGTTCTCAAAAACGGAGGAAAATACTTACGCTACTTTGCTGCATCACCCTTTCCTCTTCAAGGGAAAACCAACGCAGTGCTCAAGAGGTAGCAACGAGTTCTGTCAGCACAGGGCTTCGCCTAAGCACTACGATGATTCTATCGGAGGAGTAGACGGTGGAGGGGGGCACCGCACACGTCTAAGAATAACTATTGTGCCTTTGGGGTGCCCCTGTCCCTGTATAAAAAGGAGGGGGAGGAGGCTGGCCACCAGGGGGTGCGCCATGGAGGGGGGAGTCCTACTAGGACTCCACTCCTAGTAGGATTTGCCCCCTCCCCACTTTTTCCTTCTTTCGGAGTAGCAAAGGGGGAAAGGGAGTGGGAATAGGACAAGGAAAAGGGGGGCGCGCGCCACCTCCTATGGCCGGCCCTCTCTTCTCCACTAAGGCCAATGTGGCCCATTAACTTTCCCGGGGGGTTTCAGTAACCTCCCGATACTCCGAAACTTATCTGAAACTTCTTGAAACCATTCCGGTGTCCGAATGTAACCTTCCAATATATCAATCTCGACCATTTCGAGACTCCTCGTCATGTACGTGATCTCATCCAGGACTCCAAACAACCTTCGGTCACCAAAACACATAACTCATATAAAACCAATCGTCATCGAACGTTAAGCATGCGGACCCTACAGGTTCGATAACTATGTAGACATGACCGAGACACATCTCCGGTCAATAAACCAATAGCGGAACCTGGATGCTCATATTGGTTCCCACATATTCTACAAAGATCTTTATCGGTCGAACCGCAATGTCAATATAGTTATTCCCTTTGTCATCGATATGTTACTTGCCCGAGATTTGATCGTCGGTATCTTCATACCTAGTTCAATCTCGTTACCGGCAAGTCTATTTACTCGTTCCGTAGTGCATGATCCTGTGACTAACTCATTAGTCACATTGCTTGCAAGGCTTCATATGATGTGCATTACTTAGAGGTCCCTGAGATGCCTCTCCCATACTTGGAGTGAAAATTCCTAATCTCGATCTATGCCAACCCAACAAACACCTTCGGAGATACCTGTAGAGCCTCTTTATAATCACCCAGTTATGTTGTGACGTTTGATAGCACACAAGGCATTCCTTCGGTGTCTGAGAGTTGCATAATCTCATAGTCGGAGGAATATATATTTGACACGAAGAAAGTAGTAGCAATACAACTGAACGATCATTATACTAAGCTAACGGATGGGTCTTGTCCATCACGTCATTCTACTAATGATGTGATCCTGTTATCAAATGACAACTCATGTCCATGGCTAGGAAACTTAACCATCTTTTGATCAACGAGCTAGTCTAGTAGAGGCATACTAGGGACATGTTGTTTTGTCTATGTATCCACACATGTACCAAGTTTCCGGTTAATACAATTCTAGCATGAATAATAAGCATTTATCATGAATAAGGAAATATAAAATAACAACTTTATTATTGCCTCTAGGGCATATTTCCTTCAGTCTCCTACTTGCACTAGAGTCAATAATCTAGATTACATTGTAATGAATCTAACACCATGGAGTCTTGGTGTTGATCACATTTTGCTCGTGGAAGAGCCTTAGTCAATGGGTCTACAACATTCAGATCTGTATGTATTTTGCAAATCTCTATGTCTCCCTCCTTAACCAAATCTCGGATAGAGTTGAAGCGTCTCTTGATGTGTTTGGTGTTTTTGTGAAATCTGGATTCCTTCACCAAGGCAATTGCTCCAGTATTGTCACAAAAGATTTTTATTGGACCCGATGCACTAGGTATTACACCTAAATCCAATATGAACTCCTTCATCCAGACTCCTTCATTTGCTGCTTCCGAAGCAGCTATGTACTCTGCTTCACACGTAGATCCCGCCACGACGCTTTGCTTGGAACTGCACCAACTGACACCTCCACCATTCAATAAAAATACGTATCCGGATTGTGACTTAGAGTCATCCGGATCAGTGTCAAAGCTAGCATCGATGTAACCATTTACGACAAGCTCTTTGCCACCTCCATAAACGAGAAACATATCCCTAGTCCTTTTCAGGTACTTCATGATGTTCTTCACCGCTGTCCAGTGATCCACTCCTGGATTTCTTTGGTACCTCCCTACTAAACTTATAACAAGGCACACATCAGGTCTGGTACACAACATAGCATACATGATAGAACCTATGGCTGAAGCATAGGGAATGACTTTAATTTTCTCTCTATCTTCTACAGTGGTCGGGCATTGAGTCTGACTCAACTTCACACCTTGTAACTGATACGTCTCCGTCATATCTATAATTTTTGATTGTTCCATGCCAATATTATTCAACTTTCATATACTTTTGGCAACTTTTTATACTATTTTTGGGACTAACATATTGATCCAGTGCCAGTTCCTGTTTGTTGCATGTTTTATATTTCACAGAAACCCAATATCAAATGGAGTCCAAACGGGATAAAAACGGACTGAGAATTATTTTGGAATATTTGTGATTTTGGGGAAGAAAAATCAAGGCGAGACGGTGCTCGAGGGGGCCACGAGGCAGGGGGTGCGCCCCAGGGGGGTAGGCATGCTATGGACCCTCGTGGGAACCCCGTAAGGCAGTTGACGCTCTTCTTTTGCCGCAAGAAAGGTAATTTTATGAGAAAAATCTGGGCGAAAGATTCAACCCAATCGGAGTTATGGATCTCCGGATATAAAAGAAACGGTGAAAGGGAAGGATTTGGGAACACAGAAACAGAGAGAGACAGAGAGATAGATTCAATCTCGGAGGGGCTCTCGCCCCTCCCACACCATGGGAGCCAAGGACCAGAGAAACCCTTCTCCCATCTAGGGAGAAGGTCAAGGAAGAAGAAGAAGAAGGGGGCGCTCTCCCCCTTGCTTCCGGTGGCGCCGGAACACCGCCGGGGGCCATCATCATCACCGCCATCTTTGCCAACACCTCCATCATCTTCACCAACATCTCCATCACCTTCCCCCATCTATATTCAGCGGTCCACTCTCCTGCAACCCGTTGTACCCTCTACTTGAACATGGTGCTTTATGCTTCATATTATTATCCAATGATGTGTTTCCATCTTATGATGTCTGAGTAGATTTTTGTTGTCCTACGGGTGATTGATGAATTGCTATGATTGGTTTGAATTGCATGTTTTATTATTGGTGCTGTCCTATTGTGCCCTTCGTGTCGCGCAAGCGTGAGGGATTCCCTCTGTAGGGTTTGCAATATGTTCATGATTTGCTTATGGTGGGTGGCGTGAGTGACAGAAACACAGACCCGAGTAAGTAGGTTGTTTGCGTATGGGATAAAGGGGACTTGATACTTTAATGCTATGGTTGGGTTTTACCTTAATGATCTTTAGTAGTTGCAGATGCTTGCTAGAGTTCCAATCATAAGTGCATATGATCCAAGAAGAGAAAGTATGTTAGCTTATGCCTCTCCCTCAAATTGAATTGCAATAGTGATTATCGGTCTAGTAAAGTAGTCAATTGCGTAGGGACAATTTCACAACTCCTACCACCACCTTTCCACACTCGCTATATTTACTTTATTGCATCTTTATCTAAACAGCCCCTACTTTTTATTTACGCATTCTTTATTATCTTGCAAACCTATCCAACAACACCTACAAAGTACTTCTAGATTCATACTTGTTCTAGGTAAAGCGAACACTAAGTGTGCGTAGAGTCGTATCAGTGGCGGATAGGACTTGAGAGAAAATTTGTTCTACCTTTAGCTCCTTGTTGGGTTCGACACTCTTACTTATCAAAAGAGGCTACAATTATCCCCTACACTTGTGGGTTATCAGTAACACAAGCAAGAACCCTTTTTTTGCCTGATCTATTTTGAACTTCTTCAAAACTTTATCAAGGTATGTGCTTTGTGAAAGTCCTATCAAGCGTCTTGATCTATCTCTATAGATCTTGATGCCCAATATGTAAGCAGCTTCATCGAGGTCTTTCATTGAAAAACTCTTATTCAAGTATCCCTTTATGCTATTCAGAAATTCTACATCATTTCCAATCAACAATATGTCATCCACATATAATATTAGAAATTCTATAGGGCTCGCACTCACTTTCTTGTAAATACAGACTTCTCCAAAAGTCTGCATAAAGCCATATGCTGTGATCACATCATCAAAGCGTATATTCCAACTCCGAGATGCTTGCACCAGTCCATAAATGGATCGCTGGAGCTTGCACACTTTGTTAGCACCTTTAGGATCGACAAAACCTTGTGGTTGCATCATATACAACTCTTCTTTGAAAAATCCATTAAGGAATGCAGTTTTGACGTCCATTTCCTAGATTTCATAATCATAAAATGCGGCAATTGCTAACATGATTCGGATAGACTTAAGCATCGCTACGGGTGAGAACGTCTCATCATACTCAAATCCTTGAACTTGTTGAAAACCCTTTGCAACAAGTCGAGCTTTATTGACAGTAACATTACCGTCAGCGTCAGTCTTCTTCTTGAAGATCCATTTATTCTCTATGGGCCGCCGATCATCGGGCAGATCCACCAAAGTCCACACTTTGTTCTCATACATGGATCCTATCTCAGATTTCATGGCCTCAAGCCATTTATTGGAATCTGGGCTGATCATAGCTTCTTCATAGTTCGTAGGTTCGTCATGGTCAAGTAACATGACTTCCAGAACAGGGTTACCGTACCACTCTGGTGTGGATCGTGCTCTGCCAGACCTACGAGGTTCTATAGCAACTTGATTTGAAGTTTCATGATCTCTATCATTAGCTTCCTCTCCAACTGGTGTAGGCATCACGGGAACAGATTTCTCAGATGAACTACTTTCCAAATTGAGAGCAGGTAAATTACCTCATCAAGTTCTACTTTCCTCCCACTCACTTCTTTCGAGAGAAACTCCTTCTCTAGAAAGGTTCCGTTCTTAACAACAAAAATCTTGCCTTCGGACTTGTGGTAGAAGGTGTAACCAATTGTTTCCTTAGGGTATCCTATGAAGACACATTTCTCCGATTTGGGTTTGAGCTTATCGAGCTGAAGCCTTTTGACATCAGCATCGCATACCCAAACTTTAAGAATCGACAGCTTAGGTTTGCTACCAAACCATAGTTCATATGGTGTCTTCTCAATGGATTTTGACGGTGCCCTATTTAAAATGAATGAAGTTGTCTCTAATGCATAACACCAAAATGACAGTGGTAAATCGGTAAGAGACATCATAGATCGCACCATATGTCCAATAAAATGCGGTTACGACGTTCGGACACACCATTACGCTGTGGTGTTTCAGGTGGCGTGAGTTGTGAAACTATTCCACATTGTTTTAAATGAAGGCCAAACTCATAACTTAAATATTCTCCTCCACAATCAGATTGTAGAAACTTTATTTTCTTGTTAGGATGATTCTCCACTTCACTCTGAAATTCTTTGAACTTTTCAAATGTTTCAGACTTGTGTTTCATTAAGTAGATATACCCATATCCGCTCAAATCATCTGTGAAGGTTAGAAAATAACGATACCCGCCACGAGCATTAACACCCAATGGACCGCATACATCAGTATGTATTATTTCCAATAAGCTAGTAGCTCGTTCCGTTGTTTCGGAGAATGGAATTTTAGTCATCTTGCCCATAAGGCATGGTTCACAAGTATCAAATGATTCATAATCAAGTGATTCCAAAAGTCCATCTTTATGGAGTTTCGTCGTGTGCTTTACACCGATATGACCCAAACGATCGGCGGAACTGGACTAGTTCCTTCTTGTTGTTCTGCTACGCATATCCACACCACATGAGAGATAGAATCTGTTTGTTCCATCGCCACTAGTTGATCCATCGTAGCTTCCTGGACTTACTGAGCCTTGTGACACAACCCTTGCAGCACAATCTGTTGTTGTTCATGTTCGAATTGCAGTGTTTTAGCCTTCCAATTGACCAGCATAGGGCCACACTTCTCCAGCCAATCCATGCCCACGACCATATCATAGCACCCCAAGGATAGCACCCGGACATCCATTGCAAATGTGTGCCCTTGAGTCTTCCATCTGCATGCTGGAATGTACCATGAACAGACCAGAATCCCTCCACCCGCTATCTTAACTAACACTGGTTGCATCTGTTGAATTTGCTCAGACATCCTTGCTGCAACTGTTTCACTGATAAAGCTATGAGAGCTTCCGAAATCGACCAATGTCAGTACATCCTGCCCTCCAATGCTACCCAACAGTCGCATAGTGTGTGGTGTAGTCTCACCTATTGTGGCCACCTTAGAAATGGACATAAGTTGTTCTTCTTCCGAATCGGAATCCTAGACTTGCCCGTCCTGTTCCTCTGCTTGAAGTAGCTCCCACACCTCCTCGACCACGTGCAGTTGAACCGTGGCCGCGCATTGATGGCCTTGGCCCCAACGCTCCCCACATTTGAAGCATAACTCGCGAGCACATTTGTAGTTGCGCAGAGCGGCAATGCGGTCTTCGCCGCGAGCAGGCTATTGATGTCGATCCCCATCGTGTGCTTCCTCCAACACCCGGCGATCGTCTGCCGCTGCCCCCGACACCTGGGGGGTTGGACGTGGGGGTGCCGCTCCCACGGCCAATAGTGGGTGGTGTTGGTGTCGAGCCGGTCCTGGATCAGGGCGATGGAATTCTTCCGTGGCAATTATCCCAATAGCTCTTCCTGCAACAGGGCAAGAGAGAAGGCAACATTGAGCTCTTGAGGTCGGTGGAGAGCCACACCGGTTTTAATTTTAGGTTTTAACCCATCTAAAAACCGAGTAGCAAAGAACAAAGGATCAAAGGAAGGATTATGGGCAAGCAAATTATGCATTAATTCCTCAAATCTCTCCATATATTCCACTACAGAACCTGACTGGTGCAAGGTATTAAACTGACCGAGGTTGGTTTGGTATTGTTCACGGCCAAATTTGGCACAAAGAGCAGAACAGAGGCTCGCTCATGTAAATGGAGTGCTCTGTGCTTCATGGACCTGAAGCCACCGTGCTGCAGGGCCAGAGAAAGGGAGCGTAGCGACGCAGACCCAGAGATCCGACTGTACCCCATAGACCTTGAAGTATTTTTCACATCGAGTCTTCCAGAATTGGGGATTTTCTCCGTCAAATTGAGGGAAATTGAATTTGGGGAAGAGACCAGTTCGAGTGTGAAGAACGGTGCTCTGAATCCCTACCCAGTTTGATGCGAGGGGGAGCAGGGATCTCAGGTGGGGAAATTAGGCACGTACTCCTGACTGGAGGCGGCGCTAGGGTAGCGACCATCCCATGTGCCGAGCCCTCGTAGTCGACGACTTCACCATGGCCACTTGACCCGTGGTGCCCAGGGTTGCCGACGGAGTTGGTCGCTGCTGGACGCACCACCAAGTCCTCCTGGGTCGTCGGAGACGACGCGAGGGCCAGATGAAGAGCGATCCAGCCGACCTGCATCCGTAGCTCGTCCAACTGTTGCTGCAAGTTGGTCACTGTCGGCCACCACATCTCGAGGGACTGCTAGATCGCGTCGAGGCGGGCATCATTGGCGGCGCACCTGTCGTTGACCACCTTGGCGAGCACTGCGATCTGTTCTTCCATCGCCATCGTTTGCTTGGTCGCCTTAGTTTGGTATCTAGGTTTCTAGTAGAGCAAATCTAGGTCGTCTGACCTCTGATACCACTTGTAACGGGCCTTTTGATCTAGGGTTAGAAGAGGAGCATGGGAATTGGAAGGGTAGGAGGAAAGGGGGATCAGCAGGAGGAAGACGAAGGACAACCTCTCTTCCTTCTCTGCTGGTTTCACCTAATACCTCATATCCCCTAACTCGCGGCACAACCGCATATATCCCCACCAACCCGGCCTCAGGCCATACACACACAACACGTGACTGGACCCACTAGTTAGCCAACTTCAGCTCTTTGCCACTCTCTTCCTACCTTGCCACCGAACCCTGGGCTTCGCCATTCTCCTTGTCAGGTGGGGTCTTCTCTCCAGGCATGCCGGATGTGACAACCTAATTGTTACAACTGACCCTAGTGCCAAGTGATTGTTATCATTATTTCATACGTTATCTCATGCGGCATGTTGAGTTTGTGAAGCTGGTTGTCATGTCATTTTTTTTCTGATAAAGCCCCCAAGTGTCATGTCATGGGCCACTTGGGGGGATATTTCAAAGTCCACATGCAACTGATATGTTCATCGTCCGGTTCATTGTTGAGTTGAACATCTTACAACAACCAACCTCGATGACCAGGAACATGGGCACGCCCCCGAGTGGACCAAGAAGAAGGACTCAACATAGGGCGCCACCGATAGGATATGCTAAGATCCACGTAGATGCTGGAGTCTCAAATTCGAGAGGAACTATTACTGTTGTATGTCGTGAGCGTCATGGAAATTACTTGGGAAGCTCTAATTACTTGGGAAACTCTTCTCTCAATATTTTTGGATTACATGAAGCCTCTATACTGGAAGCAATTGCATGCCGTGAAGCATTGTCTTTGGCGAAAGACATGGGTCTCCAAAGTTTCATAATCGCTTCATAAGCTAAATAGGTGGTGAGTGATCTGCCAGTTATCTGGCGTGTGGCAGTTAAGGTTGGTACGACACGATATCAAGGAAATCAACTCCAGGGCAGCAAGTTTTACCTGTAACTTTACTTTCGAAGGTCATTTCGTTAATGATGAAGCTTATAGTTTAACTAGATTTTTCCTTTCATTATATCAAGGACACTGTGTGTGGCCTATTCAACACCATGACCCAAATTGTATCCCACAAAATAAAGTGTTTCTTAAAAAAATGTAGAAGCAGCTCCCGGGGATACGGGCATTCCACGTCAGCACAATTATTAATTAAAAACTCGTAACTATATTGTTGTGTGGTTACATGTGAACTCAGTGGACGTTTACATAAGGTGCATTGGTCCATGTAAATCCTTTATGGATAAAAATAAATCAATAGTACAAAAAACTAAAACTAAAGGATTCAAAGAAGGAAAAGGGATTAGTTTCAATATAAGCTGTATAGTTAGAATATACTATATAATGATAATCAAGTCGGATTGAAGAAAGAATTTCCAATAAGCAGTAGTTATTCGTGATGATTATTGAAGTTCATGAGCATTAAAATCTGTGAACATTTTAGAAACCCATGGACAATTTATAGATCGTGGACATTTTTTAAATTTTGTGAACACTTTTAAAAAATTCATAAACAGTTTTCAGAGTTTTATGTACTTTTCTTACATTTTATATAGTTTGAAGTCATAGTTTTTTTTAGCGAAAATGCCATAGGGCGAGCTTTATTACTTTCAAATCACAGTTACATAAAAGATTATGTCTAGAAGAATAAATCTAGGAGGATCACCATCCCAAAAAACTACAACTTTAGAATCATAAACGTGCCTTGCTAAATTATGTGTGGCCCTATTGGCGTCCCTAGGACAGTGCTGAAAGGTCACTGTACCTAGTCTTGTTGCTCGCTGGAAAACAATCCGCAAGTATCGCCGTGGCTGGGCTTAAATCTTCATTCGCACCAGTGCAAGCTTGGATTAATTCCAGTGAATCAGACTCCATGATAACCCCATTGCAGCCTATATTTTCAAGCAATATCAGGCCCTGTTGCAAAGCTAAGGTTTCAGCTATGCTAGCATCATACACGTTATTCAGAAGCCATGCGCCATCTGCTATTGCCTCCCCCTTGTAATTCTGAATCACTGCCACTGCTGCTCCTGACCCATCTTAAAAAAAAGTTGCGTCCATGTTCATCTTGTAGCTGCCAGCAGGAGGTTTCTGCCATGGTATTTTTTGTGACTGTACCACACTCTAAGCCGCTGCAAAGTTCGATGTGATTGCGTTGATAGCAAAAGTTGTCCTCCTGGGCGAAATCACTTGGTTTCCTTTCACATAGATAGTCTGTTTTCCAGAACCGGGAGCAGTCTATATTTCTCCGGTTGGTTTCGTTCAGAGCGGATGCTAGTTTTTTTTGAGGAACAGAGCGAATGTTAGTTTTGGCTGGAGCGGGACCGCACACACGTGGTTGTTATGGGCCAGCTCAACAGAGCCTATGCACTACACAAGTAAAGCATTCGTTAATCAAATCCAATGAACGCCTGCAAAGGTTGCACCAAGGGGAGGCCCACACATCAGTCACCGTGAATCTGCTAATAGCCCGAGCACTGGCCTAGATGACCACAGATAAACTAGGAGGAGATGCCGATGGATGTTCTTGCCTCCGTGGACAACTTTTGGTAGTTGGCTACTACTAGGTATGTGCACGACCATTATTGTGTGGTTTTGCTCGTGTCTGTGTCATGAGTGTTTGCACCGTCTCCGATGGGTCAACAAGCAGTGAATGCAACACGAGTGGATTTCGACTATGTGTGCTTTGTCTAGCACTCGGTCTGGAGTTTCGAGGTGAAAACTCTAGGCCTGATTTGATTATGACTTGCAGCGTGACCTAGCCAATAAAGCTGGTCAGACCAGATCAATCTACGGATCAAGGGGCCGCGCCCCGGCGCGAGACAATGGCTATGAAGCCCGGCGTGATGACTATTACTATACTCAAGATCAGAAATGAACTCAGATGCCAGCCGATCTTCGCTGTGATATCGCGCGTTATATAGGGGCCGCACACCATTTATGCTTTACCGATGAGATCATGGAACATCAATTTTTGGAAGGGTTTAAACCCGTAAATATCAAACAGTTCGATGGAACAACGGATCCGGCCGTCTGGATCGAAGAGTTTCTCCTCCACATCCACATGGCTCGAGGAGATGATCTCCATGCCATTAAATATCTCCCTCTAAAGCTGAAAGGACCGGCGCGGGATTTGCTGAACAGCCTCCCAGAAAACTCATTGGAACCTGGAAAGATCTGGAAGACGCCTTTCAGGCTAACTTTTAGGGCACTTGTGTCCGGCCACCGGATGTTGACGACTTGAGTCACATAATACAGCAGCCAGGCAAATCAGCTCGCAAACTTTGGAATCGGTTCTTAACTAAAAAGAACCAGATCGTGGATTGTCCGGACGCCGAAGCCTTAGCAGCCTTCAAAGACAACGTCCGGGACAAATGGCACGCTCGACACCTCGGACAGAAAAAACCAAAGACAATGGCGGCATTAACCGCACTCATGACCCGCTTCTATGCGGGCGAGGATAGCTGGTTGGATCGTAGAAGCAACAGCTCGGGCGACCCCGACACTTCTGAGGTGAGGGATGGCAATGGTAAGCCTCTCGCAATAAAAACAAATGTCAAAACAACAACGACGATGCAGACGATACGACAGTCAATGCTGGATTCAGCAGCCCTAAGTCCGGTCAGCGGAAGAAACCTTTCAAACGCAACAAAGACGGGCCATCCGGCCTGGATAAAATCCTCGAGAGGCCCTGTCAGATTCATGGCACACCCGATAAGCCTGCGAACCATACCAATAGGAATTGTTGGGTTTTCAAACAGGCCAGTAAGATAAACACCAAACACAAGGGAAAGGGACCTCCAAGCAAAGACAATGACGAACCCCGTCAGCCGAACACCGGGGGTCAGAAGTAGTTTCCCCCAGAAGTAAAGACAGTGAACATGATCTATGTCACTCACATCCCCAAAAGGGAGCGCAAACGCGCACTACGGGACATCTACACTGTAGAGCATGTCGCCCCAAGTTCAACCCATGGTCAGCCTATCCGATCACCTTTGATCGCACGGATCACCCAACCAGTATATGTCCCGGGGGTTCGGCCGCCCTGGTGCTTGATCCAATCATTGACGGATACCACCTCACTAGAATCCTTATGGATAGAGGTAGCAGTCTCAACTTGATTTATCAAGACACTGTCAGTAAGATGGGCATTGACCCATCAAGAATCAAGCCTAGTAACACTACCTTTAAAGGTGTGATGCCAGGAGTGGAGGCCCGTTGTACGGGCTCACTGATGCTGGAGGTAGTATTCGGCTCCCCAGACAACTTTCGCAGCGAGGAATTGACCTTCGACATCATCCCTTTCCGCAGTGGCTATCATGCACTGCTCGGACGAACTATTTTCGCCCGCTTTAACGTTGTCCCTTACTATTCTCACTTAAAGCTTAAAATGCCCGGACCTCGTGGCTCATTACAGCCAATGGTAATATGGAGTGCTCCCTCTGTACTGAAGAGCACACCATGGCCCTTGCAGCCGAAGTGTATGGCGGCCTTATCAAGCCAAACAGCTCATCAGCCAATAAAGCCAATGACATATCCAAACGAGTCCGATACGCGCATAATAGAGATAAATCAACGGATCCGGACCTTGATTAGCAGTTCGGCCTCCGCCGGTCGCCCTACCAGGTTATGGCTTGTGTACCGCGCGTACATAATTATGCACTGAAAATACCTTGGGCAGCGCCGGAGGCACACTGCAGAAAAGGTCCATTGCACGGCTTGACCCTATCTGGACCACATATATTTTTTCCTCTTACTGCAGGTTTGTCAAGAGCCCTACTTGCTAGATGGTTGTTGCAGGAGATCCTTTTAAGGCTAGCATTTCCCAACCATCAAATACTCCTATCAAAGGACTCATTACTAAGGAGAAATGACACAGACGTGCGGCAGGGCATCATTGGAGTTTTTTCAAACTATGGTCTTTAGGCCTTGTGTTAGACTTTCCCTTATGTAAAACCTTTTCTTTTCCTCTTTAGGCATGTAATATGACCTTAATATTAAACGGCATTGTCTGTCGTCAACGTATCAATAAAGATAAAAAGGAAGCAGATGATTATCACCTTCTTGGTTGGGTCCTGGTATTATCTTGTCATCTGTGTTCCCCCTTACGTTGGACTGACAATGGCCGCATGATGGTGTTTTTCATGCTAGTCCTTGTGAAACGCAATTCTTGGAGTTTTGCTCGGGCTTCATCTTCAAGGGTGAAAACCCATCATTTGTTTTATGCTAGCACATGGCTCGTTCATTGCTACGTAACTATAAAATACGAGGATTCATTTCACTGATTAAGAGCATCATTTTCAGTTGAAGTCATATTTTTGCATTTGTTATTTGTGCATCTTACATTCTTAAGAAGTTGATCCCCACTACTAGTAATTCTCTCTACATGCACACTATCCACATCATCATGATGCCACATCAGCGTTCAACCTCTCCACTTCAGCAACTCTCAGCATGCATAATGCTTTATTTTTAACATCATCTTCACTACATTTGCATGCACTATTGTTTCTCAACTATCCCCATATTGCTCTGTGAAAGTGCGTTAAGTCGACTAGAGGGGGGTGAATAGGCGATTTTTACAAATTCGTCACTAAGGAATTTCAAGGTGAGGAAATTCCTAAGTCACGAACTACAAGCAGCAGAATAAGTACTCAGGTATAAGCATAACAGAGCAATAGCATAGTCATCATGATGAAATGAAAGACAGACACAAAGTACAGAAAGCGTAAACACGGGATAAGCAGGCTAAAGACAATGTGACTGAAGAAATTGGATTGAGGAAATATAGAAAGTCTTCAGTCAAAGTCTTCAAATAGTAATGATAAGGTTCCTCAACACATGAATGACGAAATGAAAGGGTTGAGGAAATAGAACCAGTAGTCTTGATGAAGAAATGATTTGGTAGACCAGTTCCAACTGTTGTGACAGTTGTACGTATGGTTGGAGCGGCTGAGTATTTAAACTCGAGGACACACAGTCCCGAACACACAGTCCTCATCGTATTCTCCTTGAGCTAAGATCACACAGACCTCGCCCTACACTCGTGGTAAGTCTTCACATGTGACTTCCAAACCTTCACAGACTTGGTCACTCGGCGATCCACAATTCCTCTTGGATGCTCAGACCTTGATGCCTAACCGTCTGGAGGATACACAGTCCTCAAAGGTAACAAGCGTCGGTTCCACACAGGAACAATCTCTTCAGTGATGCCTAATCACTTTGGGTTTGGGATTTGGGTTTTCCTCACTTGATGATTTTCGCTCAAAGTCCTCGGATGATGGGATGCTCTCAATTGACAAGTGTCAGTTTTTCTCGAAGCAGTGATGACCCACAAGTGTAGGGGATCTATCGTAGTCCTTTTGATAAGTAAGAGTGTGGAACCCAACGAGGGGCAGAAGGAAATGACAAGCGGCTTTCAGTAAGGTATTCTCTGCAAGCACTGAAATTGTAGGTAACAGATAGTTTTGTGATAAGATAATTTGTAACGAGTAACAAGCAGTGAAAGTAACTAAGGTGCAGCAAGGTGGCCCAATCCTTTTTGTAGCAAAGGACAAGCCTGGACAAGTTCTTATAATGAGAAAAGCGCTCCCGAGGACACATGGGAATTGTCGTCAAGCTAGTTTTCATCACGCTCATATGATTCGCGTTCGTTACTTTGATAATTTGATATGTGGGTGGATCGGTGCTTGGGTGCTGCCCTTTCTTGGACAAGCATCCCACTTATGATTAACCCCTATTTCAAGCATCCACAACTACAAAATAAGTATTAAGGTAAACCTAACCATAGCATGAAATAAGTGGATCCAAGTCAGCTCCTTACGAAGCAACTTATAAACTAGGGTTTAAGCTTCTGTCACTCTAGCAACCCATCATCTACTTATTACTTCCCAATGCCTTCCTCTAGGCCCAAATAATGGTGAAGTGTCATGTAGTCGACGTTCACATAACACCACTAGAGGAAAGACAACATACATCTCATAAAAATATCGAACGAATACCAAATTCACATGACTACTAATAGCAAGACTTCACCCATGTCCTCAGGAACAAACATAACTACTCACAAAGCATATTCATGTTCATAATCAGAGGGGTATTAATATGCATTAAGGATATGAACATATGATCTTCCACCAAATAAACCAACTAGCATCAACTACAAGGAGTAATCAACACTACTAGCAACCCACAGGTACCAATCTGGGGTTTTGGTACAAAGATTGGATACAAGAGATGAACTAGGGTTTTAGAGGAGATGGTGCTGGTGAAGATGTTGATGGAGATTGACCCCCTCCCGATGAGAGGATCGTTGGTGATGACGATGGTGATGATTTCCCCCTCCAGGAGGGAAGTTTCCCCGGCAGAACAGCTCCGCCGGAGCCCTAGACTGGTTCCGCCAAGGTTCCGCCTCGTGGCAGCGGAGTTTCGTCCCATAAGCTTACTTATGATTTTTTTCTAGGGTAAAAGACTTCATATAGCAAAAGATGGGCACCGGAGGGCTTCCAGGGGGCCCACGAGGCAGGGGGGCACGCCCTGTAAGGGTGGGCGCGCCCCCACCCTCGTGGACGGTGGATGGCCCCCCTCAGGTATTTCTTTTGCTGAATAATTCTTATTAATTCCAAAAATGACTTTCGTGGTGTTTCAGGACTTTTGGAGCTGTGCAGAATAGGTCTCCAATATTTGCTCCTTTTCCAGCCCAGAATCCCAGATGCCGGCATTCTCCCTCTTCATGTTAAACCTTGTAAAATAAGAGAGAATAGCCATAAGTATTGTGACATAACGTGTAATAACAGCCCATAATGCAATAAATATCGATATAAAAGCATGATGCAAAATGGACGTATCAACTCCCCCAAGCTTAGACCTCGCTTGTCCTCAAGCGGAAGCCGATATCGAAAAATATGTCCACATGTTTAGAGATAGAGGTGTCGATAAAAACAAAATACGGACATGAGGGCATCATGATCATTCTTATAACAGCAACATATATAGATTTTGTCATATGACTTCTTATGCTCAAGTAACAATCTATTCACAATGTCAAGTATGCATCATAAACTTCATTGGGAACTAACAAACTATAATCTCAGTCACTGAAGCAATTGCAATTTATCATAACTTAGGAAAGAGTCAATATAAGAGCTTTTCAGCAAGTCCACATACTCAACTATCATTTAGTCTTTCACAATTGCTGACACTCACGCAATACTTATGGTTATGGAGTTTTAATCGGACACAGAGAAAGATAGGGGCTTATAGTGTTGCCTCCCAACATTTTACCTCAAGGGTAATGTCAACAATAATAGTTCATTCTAACTTACATCCAATTGGATATATATATCAGGATCTTTCCAACACGAGGTGCTTGCCAAAGGATAACATGAAAAAGGGAAAGGTGAGGATCACCTTGACTCTTGCATAATGTAAAAGACATAAAGTAAAAGATAGGCCCTTCGCAGAGGGAAGCAGAGGTTGTCATGTGCTTTTAGGGGTTGGATGCACGAAATCTTAATGCAAAATAACGTCACTTTATATTGGCACTTGTGATATGAACCTTTATTATGCAGTCCGTCGCTTTTATTACTTCCATATCACACGATCGTATAAAGCTTATTTTCTTCGCATTAATAAGTCATACATATTTAGAGAGAAATTTTTATTGCTTGCAACATGACAACTTACTTGAAGGATCTTACTCAATCCATAGGTAGGTATGGTGGACTCTCATGGCAAAACTGGGTTTAAGGATATTTGGAAGCACAAGTAGTATCTCTACTTGGTGCAAGGAGTTTGGCTAGCATGAGGGAGAAAGGCAAGCTTAACATGTTGGACGATCCATGACAATATACTTTAACTAAGATGTGAGAAAACATAACCCATTACGTTGTCTTCCTTGTCCAACATCAACTCTTTAGCATGTCATACTTTAATGAGTGCTCAGAATCATAAAAGATGTCCAAGATAGTATATTTATATGTGAGAACCTCTCTTTCTTTATTACTTCCTATTAATTGCAACGATGACCAAAACTATATTTGCCAACTCTCAACAACTTTTATGTATCATACTCTTTATGTGTGAAGTCATTACTATCTATAAGATCAATATGAACTCTTTTATTTATTTTATTCTTTCATGCACTTAAGGTCATAGCAAGATGGCAAAGCCCTTGACTCAACACTAATCTTTATTATATATAGCTCACGAACTCAATTACATAAAGGGATCAAAAAGCAAAACTCAAAACTAAATCATACAAAAACTTTATTCTACTTGATCAAGATATTACCAAAAGGATCGAACTAAGAAAAACAGTAAAGATAGGAGTGTGATGGTGATACGATACCGGGGCACCTCCCCCAATCTTGGCAGTTGCCAAGAGGAGTGCCCATACCCATGTGATTATGTCCTCGGAGGTGATGAAGGTGGTGATGATGATGGTGGATAATCGCACATCGAGCGTAAAAGCTCCTCCAATTTGTGGATAATGCCCTTGAGTGCGACGATATGATCCTTCAACAAAATATTTTCCTGTGTGAGATACTTGTTTTGTATGCGAGCTAACTCAATCATCTTGAAAGCTTCAATCTTAGTTGGGGTAAAGAGGTTAGGAAGAGGTTGAAGTATGTTTTCTTCTTCAGCCACCGGAGCTTGATCCTCCATGGCCTTCTTGATCCCATCATCCTTGTTGGTCTCCTCAGGTTCTTTTCTCTTTAGCTCTATCTTCAATAGCCAAGCATCCTTGTCTTCATTGTTGGAGAAGGGTGACGTCATGATGCTCTAGATCTGTTAGAAAAATGGCTCGAAACAAAGACAAAGGTTTTTTGTGTGATATGGTGGTCAAAACCTTCGGGAGATTATATAATGAATTTTTACCGACCAAAAGAAGTATCGTGCAAGAAAACAGAGTCCGGAGAGCACACGAGGTGCCCACGAGGCAGGGGGCGCGCCCAGTAAGGTGCCCTCCACCCTCATGGATGCCTCGTGTCCTTCCCGGACTACTTCTTATTTTCCTATTTTCTTAAATACTCCAAAACAGAGAAAAATTGCTATTAGAATTGTTTTGGAGTTGGTTTACTTACCGTACCACATACCTATTCCTTTTCGGAGTCTGAAACATTCTGGAAAGTGTCTCTTATGTATTCCTCCGGGGTTACGGCTTCAATAATATTAGTTTCAACATTTATAGGATTGCCTGAGATATAATGTTTGATTCTTTGACCGTTTACCACCTTAGGGTTTGTGCCTTGTTGATTTTTATGGCACCGGAACGATAAACCTCCTCGATAACGTAAGGGCCTTCCCATTTAGAGAGAAGTTTTCCTGCAAAAAATCTTAAACGAGAGTTGAATAGCAACACATAATCACCTACGTTAAACTCACGCTTTTGTATCCTCTTGTCATGCCATCTTTTAACTTTTTCTTTAAACAGCTTGGCATTCTCATAGGCTTGGGTTCTCCATTCATCAATTGAGCTAATGTCGAATAACCTCTTCTCACCGGCAAGTTTCAAATCATAATTGAGCTCTTTAATGGCCCAATATGCCTTATGTTCAAGTTCAAGAGGTAAGTGACATGCTTTACCATAAACCATTTTATATGGAGACATACCCATAGGATTTTTATATGCAGTTCTATAGGCCCATAATGCATCATCAAGTTTCTTGGACCAATTCTTTCTAGATCTATTAACAGTCTTTTGCAAAATTAATTTGAGCTCTCTATTACTCAATTCTACTTGACCACTAGACCGTGGGTGATATGGAGATGCAATTCTATGATTAACATCATACTTAGCAAGCATTTTACGAAAAGCACCATGAATAAAATGTGAACCACCATCAGTCATGAGATATCTAGGGACTCCAAACCTTGGAAAAATAACTACTTTAAGCATCTTAATAGAGGTGTTATGATCAGCACTACTAGTTGGAATAGCTTCTACCCACTTAGTAACGTAATCAACAACAACTAAAATATGTGTATATCCATTAGAGGCAGGAAAAGGTCCCATATAATCAAAGCCCCAAACATCAAAATGTTCAATAATAAGAGAATAGTTCATAGGCATTTCTTGATGTCTACTAATATTACCAATTCTTTGACATTCATCACAAGACAAGACAAACTTACGGACATCATCGAAGAGAGCAGGCCAATAAGAACCGGATTGCAATACCTTATGTGTAGTTCTATCTCCAGTGTGGTGTCCTCCATATGCCTCGGAGTGACACTTGCATAGGATCTGCTCCTGTTCATTCTCAGGTACACAACGTCTAATAACACCATCTACTCCTTCTTTATAAAGGTGTGGGTCATCCCAGAAGTAATGTCTTAAATCATAAAAGAACTTTTTCTTTTGCTGGTATGTGAAACTAGGTGGTATAAATTAAGCAACAATGTACTTAGCATAATCAGCATACCATGGAGCAGTACGAGAAGCATTTATGACAGCTAATTGTTCATCAGGAAAGCTATCATCAATAGGTAGTGGGTCATCAAGAACATTCTCTAACCTAGACAAGTTGTCTGTAACGGGGTTCTCCGCTCCCTTTCTATCAATAATATGCAAATCAAATTCTTGGAGCAAGAGAGCCCATCTAATAAGTCTAGGTTTGGCATCTTTCTTTTCCATAAGATATTTAATAGCAGCATGATTAGTGTGAATAGTTACTTTAGAATCAACAATATAAGGTCTGAACTTATCACAAGCAAATACAACTGCTAAGAATTCTTTTTCAGTGGTAGCATAATTTCTCTGGGAAGTGTCTAGAGTTTTACTAGCATATTGAATAACATTTAATTTCTTATCAACTCTTTGCCCTAGAACAACACCTACAACATAATCTCTAGCATCACACATAATTTCAAAGGGTAAATTCCAATCAGGTGGCTGAACAATAGGTGCAGAAATCAAAACTTTCTTAAGTATTTCAAATGCTTCTACACAATCATCATCGAAGACAAAAGGAATATCTTTTTGCAATAAATTAGTCAGAGGCCTAGAGATTTTAGAAAAGTCCTTAATGAACCTCCTATAAGAACCGACATGACCAAGGAAACTTCGTATACCTTTAATGTCCTTGGGACATGGCATCTTTTCAATAGCACCAACTTTAGCTTTATCAACTTCAATACCTCTTTCAGAAATTTTATGCCCCAAGACAATGCCTTCATTAACCATAAAGTGGCACTTTTCCCAATTCAAAACAAGACTTGTATCTTCACATCTCTGCAAAACTCGATTAAGGTTGCTAAAGCAATCATCAATGGAGGATCCATAAATGGAGAAATCATCCATGAATACCTCACAAATATTTTCACAGAAGTCAGAGAATATAGCCATCATGCATCTTTGAAAGGTAGCAGGTGCATTACATAAACCAAAAGGCATATGTCTATAAGCAAAAGTACCGAAAGGGCAAGTAAAAGTAGTCTTTGCTTGATCGTCCGCTGATACAGGTATTTGAGAGAAACCAGAATAACCATCTAGAAAGCAAAAATGTGTGTATTTGGATAGTCTTTCTAGCATTTGATTAATAAAAGGTAAAGGGTAATGATCTTTCTTAGTAGCTTTATTTAATTTATGAAAATCAATTACCATCCTATAACCTGTAATAATTCTTTGCGGAATCAATTCATCTTTATCATTAGGAACTACAGTAATACCTCCCTTCTTTGGGACACAATGGACAGGACTTACCCACTGACTATCAGCAATGGGATAAATTATACCTGCCTCGAGGAGCTTTAGTATTTCCTTTCTTACCAGTTCTTTCATCTTAGGATTCAACCGTCGTTGATGATCTCTAACTGGTTTGGCATCTTCTTCCAAATTTATTTTGTGTTGGCATAGAGTGGGACTAATGCCCTTAAGATCATCAAGAGTATATCCAATAGTAGCACAGTGTTTCTTTAGAGTTTTCAATAATCTTTCCTCTTCCTGCTCTGAAAGGTTAGCACTAATAATAACAGGATATATCTTCTTTTCATCAAGATAAGCATATTTAAGAGTATCAGGTAAATGTTTAAGCTCAAACACAGGATCACCCTTGGGTGGAGGGGGATCCCCTAGGATTTCAACAGGCAAGTTGTGTTTCAAAATAGGACCCTGTTTAAAGAATACTTCATCTATTTCCCTTCTTTCATTCATAAACATATCATTTTCATGGTCTAGCAAATATTGTTCTAATGGATTAGTAGGAGGCACGACAATAGAAGCAAGACCAATAATTTCATCCTTACCGGGCAATTCTTTATCATGGGGTTGTCTACGGAATTTAGCAAAATTAAACTCATGTTTCATATCCCCTAAGCCAATTGTAACAACATCCTTTTCACAATCAATCCTAGCATTAACAATATTCAAGAAGGGTCTACCAAATATAATGGGACAAAAGCTATCTTGTGGGGAACCAAGAACAAGAAAATCAGTAGGATATTTAACTTTCCCACACAAGACTTCAACATCTCTAACAATCCCAAATGGTGAAACAGTATCTCTATTGGCAAGTTTAATTGTAACATCAATCTCTTCTAACTCAGTAGGGGCAATATCATGAATAATTTCTTCATGTAAGGAAAAAGGTATTGCACTAGCACTAGCACCCATATCACATAAGCCATGATAACAATGATCTCCTATTTTAACAGAAATAACAGGCATGCCCACAACAGGTCGATGTATCTTAGCATCAGGTCTAGCAATATTAGCAGCTTCATCACAGAAATAAATAACATGCCCATCAATATTATCAGTCAAGAGATGTTTAACCATAGGAATACTAGGTTCAAATTTAATTTTCTCAGGAGGTGTATAGGTTCTAGTATTACTCTGACGAATAATAGTTGAAGCTTTGGCATGATCCTTTATCCTAACAGGGAAAGGTGGTTTCTCAACATAAGTAGTAGGAACAATAGGATCATTATAAGTGGTAGTCCTTTCTTCAACTATAACAGGTGCAACTACTTTTACTTCAGTGGGAGGATTATATTTAAACCACTTCTCCTTAGGGAGATCAACATGAGTAGAAAATGATTCACAGAAGGAAGCTACTATCTCAGAGTCAAGTTCATATTTAGTGCTAAATCCACGAAAAGCATCGATATCCATAAAAGATTTAACACAATCAAACTTAAGTGTCATACCTGACTCCTTACCATCGTCGGAATCCCAATCTTCAGAGTTGCGTTTAATTCTTTCCAATAAATCCCACTTGAATTCAATAGTCTTCATCATATAAGAGCCAGCACAAGAAGTATCAAGCATGGTGCGATCATTGAGAGAAACCCGATCATAAATTTTTTGAATAATCATTTCTCTTGAGAGCTCATGATTGGGGCATGAATATAACATTGACTTAAGCCTCCCCCAAGCTTGAGCGATGCTTTTCTCCTTCGCGAGGCCAAAAATTATATATATAATTACGATCACGATGAACAAGATGCATAGGATAAAACTTTTGGTGAAATTCCAATTTCAATCGTTTATAGTCCCAAGATCCCATATCATCACATAGCCTATACCATGTCAATGCGTCTCCCTTCAGAGATAAAGGGAAGACCTTCTTCTTAACA
Source organism: Triticum aestivum (assembly GCF_018294505.1). Taxonomy (NCBI): domain Eukaryota; kingdom Viridiplantae; phylum Streptophyta; class Magnoliopsida; order Poales; family Poaceae; genus Triticum; species Triticum aestivum. Next base: position 433,808,567 of record NC_057795.1, on the reverse strand, counting down.
ACGTCATCGAGCATACCTGCAAGCTTAAATAATCCAGAAACTTCATCCACATAGATAAGGTGTAAATCGGGATGCAATGTTCCATCTCCTGCAAAGGGATTAGCTAGCAGTTTCTCTTTTATACCCGTAGGAATTTCAAAGTAAACATTTTTAGTAGGTTCAGTAGGTTGAGGAGCAGCCCTTTGCTCTACTGGTCGGGGCGAAGATGCCCCAAACAAGCCCCTCAAAGGATTAGTTTCCATAGTAACAGGTGACAGTAAATTTCAGCACACTATATAAATGTTTCCTTACCAATTTCCACTCACCAAAGGCGCTTCACTCCCCGGCAACGGCGCCAGAAAAGAGTCTTGATGACCAACAAGTGTAGGGGATTGATCATAGTCCTTTCGATAAGTAAGAGTGTCGAACCCAACAAAGAGCAGAAGGAAATGACAAGCGGTTTTCAGTAAGGTATTCTCTGCAAGCACTGAAATTGTAGGTAACAGATAGTTTTGTGATAAGATAATTTGTAACGGGTAACAAGCAGTGAAAGTAAATAAGGTGCAGCAAGGTGGCCCAATCCTTTTTGTAGCAAAGGACAAGCCTGGACAAGTTATTATAATGAGAAAAGCGCTCCCGAGGACACATGGGAATTATTGTCAAGCTAGTTTTCATCACGCTCATATGATTCACATTCGTTACTTTGATAATTTGATATGTGGGTGGACCAGTGCTTGGGTGCTTCCCTTTCTTGGACAAGCATCCAACTTATGATTAACCCCTATTGCAAGCATCCGCAACTACAAAAGAAGTATTAAGGTAAACCTAACCATAGCATGAAACAAGTGGATCCAAATCAGCCCCTTATGAAGCAACTTATAAACTAGGGTTTAAGCTTCTGTCACTCTAGCAACCCATCATCTACTTATTACTTACCAATGCCTTCCTCTAGGCCCAAATAATGGTGAAGTGTCATGTAGTCGACGTTCACATAACACCACTAGAGGAAAGACAACATACATCTCATCAAAATATCGAACGAATACCAAATTCACATGACTACTAATAGCAAGACTTCACCCATGTCCTCAGGAACAAACATAACTACTCACAAAGCATATTCATGTTCATAATCAGAGGGGTATTAATATGCATTAAGGATCTAAACATATGATCTTCCACCAAATAAACCAACTAGCATCAACTACAAGGAGTAATCAACACTACTAGCAACCGACAAGTACCAATCTGAGGTTTTGGTACAAAGATTGGATACAAGAGATGACCTAGGGTTTCAGAGGAGATGGTGCTGGTGAAGATGTTCATGGAGATTGACCCCCTCCCGATGAGAGGATCGTTGGTGATGACGATGGTGATGATTTCCCCCTCCCAGAGGGAAGTTTCCCTGGCAGAACAGCTCCGCCGGAGCCCTAGATTGGTTCCGCCAAGGTTCCGCCTCATGGCGGCGGAGTTTCGTCCCGTAAGCTTACTTATGATTTTTTCCAGGGTAAAATACTTCATATAGCAGAAGATGGGCACCAGCGGGCTGCCAGGGGGCCCACGAGGCAGGGGGTGCCCTATAAGGGTGGGCGCGCCCCCCACCCTCGTGGACGGGGGGTGGCCCCCCTCAGGTATTTCTTCCGCTGAATAGTTCTCACTAATTCCAAAAATGACTTTCGTGGAGTTTCAGGACTTTTAGAGTTGTGCATAATAGGACTCCAATATTTGCTCCTTTTCCAGCCCAGAATCCCAGCTGCCGGCATTCTCCCTCTTCATGTTAAACCTTGTAAAATAAGAGAGAATAGCCATAAGTATTGTGACATAACGTGTAATAACAGCCCATAATGCAATAAATATCGATATAAAAGCATGATGCAAAATGGACGTATCAAGCAGCCAACTAGCTAGTGGTTGTAGGGGGCGGCTATTTATAGCCTAGGGAGCAGCCCGACATGATAAGACATAAATGTGTTGGAAATATGCCCTAGAGGCAACAATAAAATGGTTATTATTATATTTCCTTGTTCATGATAATTGTCTATTGTTCATGCTATAATTGTATTAACCAAAAACCGTAATGCATGTGTTAATACATAGACCACAACATGTCCCTAGTGAGCCTCTAGTTGACTAGCTCGTTGATCAATAGATGGTCATGGTTTCCTGACCATGGACATTGGATGTCATTGATAACAGGATCACATCATTAGGATATTGATGTGATGGACAAGACCCAATCCTAAGCATAGCACAAGATCGTGTAGTTTGTTTGCTAAGAGCTTTTATAATGTCAAGTATCATTTCCATATACCATGAGATTGTGCAACTCCCGGATACCGTAGGAATGCTTTGGGTGTACCAAACGTCACAACATAACTGGGTGGCTATAAAGGTACACTACAGGTATCTCCGAAAGTGTCTGTTGAGTTGGCACGAATCGAGACTGGAATTTGTCACTCCGTATGACGGAGAGGTATCTCTGGGCCCACTCGGTAATGCAGCATCATAATGAGCTCAATGTGACTAAGGAGTTAGTCATGGGATCATGCATTACGAAACGAGTAAAGAGACTTGCCGGTAACGAGATTGAACGAGGTATTGGGATACCGACGATCGAATCTCGGGCAAGTAACATACCGATTGACAAAGGGAATTGTATACGTGATTGATTGAATCCCCGACATTGTGGTTCATCCGATGAGATCATCGTGGAACATGTGGGAACCAGCATGGGTATCCAGATTCCGTTGTTGGTTATTGGCCGGAGAGATGTCTCGGTCATGTCTGCATGATTCCTGAACCCGTAGGGTCTACACACTTAAGGTTCGGTGATGCTAGAGTTGTTATGGGAATTAGTATGTGGTTACCGAATGTTGTTCGGAGTCCCGAATGAGATGCTGGTCGTCACGAGGAGTTCCAAAATGGTCCGGAGATAAAGATTTACATATGGGAAGTCCTTATTCGGTCGCCAGAAGTATTCAGGGGTTTATCGGTATTGTACCCGGACCACCGAAAGGGTTCTGGGTGTCCACCGGGAGGGTCCACCTGCCCCGGAGGGCCCTATCAGCTGAATATAGAGGGGAACCAGCCCCTAAGTCGGCTGGGCACCAAACCCCCTAGGGACCATGCGCCTAGGGTTGGGGGAAACCCTAAAGGGGGCGCCCCGCTTTGCTTGGGGGGCAAGCCTCCCCCTTGGTCGCCGTGCCCCCCTCTAGATCCATCTGGAGGGGTCCGGCCCCCCTCTCCCTTGCCCCTATAAATAGAGGGGAGGTGGGAGGGCTGCCGCACCCTTCCCTTGGTGCAGCCCTCCCCCTCTCCAACACCCCCTCCTCCTCCGTAGTGCTTGGCGAAGCCCTGCCGGAGAACTGCAAGCTCCACCACCACGCCATCGTATTGCCGGAGCTCTCCCTCAACTTCTCCTCTCCCCTTGCTGGATCAAGAAGGAGGAGACGTCCCCGGGCTATACGTGTGTTGAACGCGGAGGCACCGTCCGTTCGGCGTTAGATCGGATCTTCCACGATTTGAATCGCTGCGAGTACGACTCCATCATCTATGTTCTAGTAATGCTTCCGCTCAGCGATCTTCAAAGGTATGGAGATGCACATCCTCTCTCTCTCTCTTGTTGCTAGAATCCCATAGATTGATCTTGGTGATACGTAGGAAAAATTTGAATTATTGCTATGTTCCCCAACTGTGGCATCAGAGCTAGGTCTATGCGTAGATTCTCTGCACGAGTAGAACACAAATAGTTGTGGGTGTTGTTTTTTCAATATGCTTACCATTACTAGTCTTATCTTGATTTGGCGGCATTGTGGGATGAAGCGGCCCGGACCGACCTTACACGTACGCTTACGTGAGACAGGTTCCACCGACTGACATACACTTGTTGCATAAGGTGGCTAGCGGGTGTCTGTCTCTCCCACTTTAGTCAGATCAGATTCGATGAAAAGGATCTTTATGAAGGGTAAATAGCAATTGGCATATCACCGTTGTGGCTTTTGCGTAGGTAAGAAACGTTCTTGCTAGAAACCCATAGCAGCCACGTAAAACATGCAACAACAATAAGAGGACGTCTAACTTGTTTTTGCAGGGTATGCTATGTGATGTGATATGGCAAAAAGAATGTGATGAATGATATATGTGATGTATGAGATTGATCATGTTCTTGTAATAGGAATCACGACTTGCATTTCGATGAGTATGACAACCGGCAGGAGCCATAGGAGTTGTCTTAATTTATTGTATGACCTACGTGTCATTGAAAAACGCCATGTAATTACTTTAATTTATTGTTAACCGTTAGCCATAGTAGTAGAAGTAACAGTTGGCGAGAAAACTTCATGAAGACACGATGATGGAGATCATGGTGTCATGCCGGTGATGAAGGTGATCATGCCGCGCCTCAAAGATGGAGATCAAAGGCGCAAGATGATATTGGCCGTATCATGTCACTTTATGATTTGCATGTGATGTTTGTCATGTTTACATCTTATTTTCTTAGAACGCCAGTAGCATAAATAAGATGATCCCTCATTAAAAATTTGAAGAAAGTGTTCCCCCTAACTGTGCACCGTTGCGAAAGTTCATTGTTTCGAAGCACCACGTGATGATCGGGGGTGATAGATTCTAACATTCGCATACAACAGGTGTAAGCCAGATTTACACATGCAAAACACTTAGGTTGACTTGACCAGCCTAGCATGTACATACATGGCCTTGGAACACAAGAGACTGAAAGGTCGAACATGAGTCGTATAGTAGATACGATGAACTTGAAGATGTTCACCGATGATGACTAGTCCGTGTCAAGTGATGATCGGACATGGCCTAGTTGACTCGGATCATGTATCACTTAGATGACTAGAGGGATGTCTATCTGAGTGGGAGTTCATTAAATAATTTGATTAGATGAACTTAATTATCATGAACATAGTCTAAAATATCTTTGCAATATGTCTTGTAGATCAAATGGCCCACGCTAATGTTGCCCTCAACTTCAACGCGTTCCTAGAGAAAACCAAGCTGAAAGACGATGGTAGCAACTATACGGACTGGGTTCAGAACTTGAGGATCATCCTCATAGCTGCCAACAAAGCATATGTCCTAGAAGCACCGCTAGGTGAAGAGCCCATTTTCCCAGCAACTCAAGATGTTATGAACGCCTGGCAGTTGCGTAGTGATGATTACTCCCTGGTTCAGTGCGGCATGCTTTACAGCTTAGAACCGGGCTCCAAAAGCGTTTTGAGCAGCACGGAGCATATGAGATGTTCCAGGAGCTGAAAATGGTTTTCCAAGCTCATGCCTGGGTCGAGAGATATGAAGTCTCCGACAAGTTCTACAGTTGTAAGATGGAGGAAAACAGTTCTGTCAGTGAGCATATACTCACTATGTCCGGGTTACACAATCGTTTGTCTCAGTTGGGAGTTAATCTCCCAGATGACTCGGTCATTGACAGGATCCTCCAGTCGCTCCCACTTAGCTACAAGAGCTTTGTGATGAACTACAATATGCAAGGGATGGAGAAGTCCATTCCTGAGCTATATTCAATGCTGAAATCAGCGAAGGTGGAAATCAAAAAGGAACATCAAGTGTTGATGGTGAATAAAACCACTAGTTTCAAGAAAGGAAAGGGTAAAAAGAACTTCAAGAAGGACGACAAGGGAGTTGCCGCGCCCGGTAAATCAGTTGCCGGGCAGAAGCCAAGCAATGGACCCAAGCCCGAGACTCAGTGCTTTTATTGCAAGGGAAATGGTCACTAGAAGCGGAACTGCCCCAAGTACTTAGCAGATAAGAAGGCCGGCAACACCAAAGGTATATGTGATATACATGTTATTTATGTGTACCTTACCAGTACTCGTAGTAGCTCCTGGGTATTTGATACTAGTGCGGTTGCTCATATTTGTAACTCAAAACAGGAGTTGCAGAATAAGCGGAGACTGGCGAAGGACGAGGTGACGATGTGCGTCGGGAATGGTTCCATGATCGATGTGGTCGCCGTCGGCACGCTACCTCTACACTTACCTACAGGATTAGTGTTAAACCTCAATAATTGTTATTTACTGCCAGCTTTGAGCATGAACATTGTATCTGGATCTCGTTTAATGCGAGATGACTACTCATTTAAATCCAAGAATAATGGTTGTTCTATTTATATGAGAGATATGTTTTATGGTCGTGCCCCACTGGTCAATGGTTTATTCTTATTGAATCTCGAACATGATGTTACACATATTCATAGTGTGAATACCAAAAGATGTAAGGTTAATAATCATAGTCCCACATACTTGTGGCACTGCCGCCTTGGTCACATTGGTGTCTAGCGCATGAAGAAACTCCATGCAGATGGACTTTTGGAGTCTCTTGATTATGAATCATTTGACACATGTGAACCATGCCTCATGGGCAAGATGACCAAGACTCCATTCTCCGGAACAATGGAACGAGCAACCAACTTGTTGGAAATAATACATACTGATGTGTGCGGTCCAATGAGCGTTCAGGCTCGTGGTGGCTATCGTTATGTTCTCACCCTCACGGATGACTTAAGTAGATATGGGTATGTCTACTTAATGAAACACAAGTCTGAGACCTTTGAAAAGTTCAGGGAATTTCAGAGTGAGGTGGAGAATCAATGTGACAGGAAAATAAAGTTCTTACAATAAGATCGTGGAGGAGAATATTTGAGTCACGAGTTTGGTACGCACTTAAGGAAATGTGGAATTGTTTCACAACTCACGCCGCCTAGAACACCTTAGCGTAATGGTGTGTCCGGACGTCGTAATTGCACTCTATTGGATATGGTGCGATCTATGATGTCTCTTACCAATTTACCGCTATCATTGTGGGGTTATGCTTTAGAGACAACCACATTCACTTTAAATAGGGCACCGTCTAAATCCGTTGAGTCGACACCGTATGAATTATTGTTTGGAAAGAAACCTAAGTTGTTGTATCTAAAAGTTTGGGGATGCAATGCTTATGTCAAGAAACTTCAACCTGAAAAGCTCGAACCCAAGTCAGGAAAATGCGTCTTCATAGGATACCCTAAGGAAACCATTGGGTATACCTTCTACCTTAGATCCGAAGGCAAGATCTTTGTTGCCAAGAACGGAACCTTTCTGGAGAAAGAGTTTCTCTCGAAATAAGTAAGTGGGAGGAAAGTAGAACTTGATGAAGTACTACCTCTTGAACCGGAAAGTAGCGCAGCTCAGGAAGATGTTTCTGTGGTGCCTGCACCGACTAGAGAGGAAGTTAATGATGATGATCAAGGAACTTCTGATCAAATTGCTACTAAACTTTGTAGGTCCACTAGGGCACGTTCTGCACCAGAGTGGTATGGCAATTGACTACTTTACTAGACCGGTAATCACTATTGCAATTCTACTTGAGGGAGAGGCATAAGCTAACATACTTTCTCTTCTTGGATCATATGCACTTATGATTGGAACTCTAGCAAGCATCCACAACTACTAAAGATCATTATGGTAAAACCCAACCATAGCATTAAAGTATCAAGTCCCCTTTATCCCATACGCAAACAACCTACTTACTCGGGTCTGTGCTTCTGTCACTCACGCCACCCACCATAAGAAAATCATGAACATATTGCAAACCCTACAGCGGGGATCCCTCACGCTTGCGCGACACGGAGAGCACCATAAGACAACACCAATAATAAAACATGCAACTCAAACCAATCATAGCAGTTCATCAATCACCGATAGGACAACGAAAATCTACTCAGACATCATAGGATGGCAACACATCATTGGATAATAATATGAAGCATAAAGCACCATGTTCAAGTAGAGGGTACAACGGGTTGCGGGAGAGTGGACCGCTTGATATAGATGGGGGAAGGTGATGAAAATAGTGGTGAAGATGGCGGAGGTGTTGGTGAAGATCGCGGTGATGATGATGGGCCCCGGCGGCGTTCTGGCGCCACCGGAAGCAAGGGGAGAGAGCCCCCCTTCTTCTTCTTCTTCCTTGACCTCCTCGCTAGATGGGAGAAGGGTTTCCCCTCTGGTCCTTGGCTCCCATGGCGTGGGAGGGGCGAGAGCCCCTCCGAGATTGGATCTATCTCTCTGTCTCTCTTTGTTTCTGCATTATGGGATTCTGCCCTGGCACCGTTTCTTTTATCACTACAAAAAAAAGACACATCCGTGACATTTTGGGCCGAACGAAAAAAATTTCTGTCATACATATGACACTTCTATGACGATAATTGTGACAAAACCCGGTATCATCATAGATGTGGTGGGATCCTACTTCTATGACAAAAAATCATGATAGAAAATGGGCTTTTCGTCCTGGGCAGGCCGGAGACGTAGCTGCATGACATTCTTTGGGCCGTCCATGACGGAAAAACCCATGGTAGAAGCAAGGGGAAGGAAAATTTAGGGGAGTTGCCGGTTATGGTGGGAGGTCGGGGGCCGAGCGATGCGCGTTTCTCTCGTACACGTACACGCGTGTGTGCGAGGCGTTGGCTCTAACTGAACCCGAGCGAGGCGTTGGGCTCTAACTGAACCCGAGCAATTGCACTGCAGGCTACGCGCTACTGAACCCGAGCGATCGATTGATGGCTATTAACTGAACCCGATGGAGCGATTCCTTCGCTACTGCTGCTAACTAAAGCCGATCGATTGGATGAACAGTGAGCGTTGCGGGGGGGGGGGGGGTGGATGAACAGTGAGCGGTGGCGTTGCCTTTGGATGAACAAGACCCCGTGGTGTGGAGGGCTAGGTGAACAGTAGACAATGGAGGGGTGGCCGTGTAGGGGTGGTTGAACAGGACCCCCGTGGTGTGGTGGAGGGCTGGATGAACAGTAGACGATGGAGGGGTGCCCGTGGAGGGGTGGTTGAACAGTAGCCGGTGGAGTAGCGCGCGGTGGAGGCTGGATGAACAGGAGCCCGTGGAGGCTCGAGGAGGTCGACTATAGCCCGTGGAGGCTGGAGGAGGTCGACGGTGGAGATGAACAGTATTCCTTGGAGTCCCGTTTTGCGGTACGCCACACCCGTCCCGATGAACAGGACCCCTGTTTCGACCATAGCGCTCCAACACAAGTCTGTTTCGTCCGTTTTGCGGTACGCCACACCCCTCCCGATCAACAGGACCCCCGTTTTGACCATAGGAGGTCCGTTTCGTCCGTTTTGTGGTATGCCACACCCCTCCCGATCAACAGGACCCCTGTTTCGACCATAGGAGGTCCGTTTCCTCCGTTTTGCGGTACGCCACACCCCTCCTGATCAACAGGATCCCGTTCCGAACGTGGCCAGTGGAACACAAGGTTGTTTCCTCTGTTCTGCGGTATGCCAGCCTCGTTTCCATCGCCTGTTCCGTCCAAGCCGGTTGGCTCCCACGCGTTCTGTTGCCTCCCAATGAACACAACGCATTCCGTTGCCTCCCCATGAACACGACGCATCCGTTGCCTCCCCATGAACATGATGATGACTCTGTTTCTCCGTTCCGACCCAGCCATGTACTACGTATGCATAAGTAGGCGTTCGAGACCCTGCCCGTATGTACGTACGTGGCCGTATTTTCTTTCTTGCACCCTCACCGCTGTACGTACGTGTACATGCTACGTGCGCGCCTCTACTATGACACATGCGCGCCTCTACATCGACTAGTATGTACGTACACATTTGCGACCAGAATGACAATGCTACGCACACTTCGACCAGGTGGGTCCCGACTGTCAGGCACTTCCTTGCCTACGAAGATGTAGCTGGTGGATCCCAGCAGTCAGGGGGGCGAATCGTTTTTTTTGCCCGGACGCACTTCCTTGCGTGCGAAGATGTAGCTGGTGGGTCCCAGTAGTCAGGGGGAAACTTTTTTTTGTGAAATACGGTGGCCCGTCCAGTGGGTCCCCACAGTCAGGTGGAGGAATCATTATTTTCTGCATAATAAGGAGGCACTTCCTTGCTGTGGCCGTGGACCCAGCTGTCAGCCTCTCCACGTACAGTCCACGTCCGACTGAAGTCGTTCCTTGACCACGTTGACCACGCCGCGCTGAGAGCACCACGACGGTGGACGACGGCGAGGCCTAGGAAGGGGATGACTCGGAGCCGGGGAAGACGCAATAGTGGATGCCCACGCAAAGAGGAGTATGAGGGTTCACTGGTTCGGCTGCGGTGTGAGGCTGCTGTCGCCGCAGAATAACAGGGATGTGGGTGAGTAGAGGGATGGCCTAGCCAGCGGTGGGAGTAGTAGGGGGCGGTGAGGCCTCCGCGGCATCACAGCTGGCCACGGGAGGCAGGAGCACGCGGCACGACCGACGCTGGTTTGGGCGGCTGGAGCAAGAAGACCAGAGGTTGAAGAAGCACTACAATCGTTGGATGAACATCGTACGGTAACAGGAGCTAGAATCGTTCATATTGACTAAGTTGACAAAGCCCTCCGTCCCTGTCAACTTGGTAGGCCCACAAGTCAGCCTCCCAGTATGCTGGGTTCCAGCTGGCAGGGGGAGTATTCATTTTTTTGTGCGTAATAAGGAGGCACTTCCTTGCATGCGAACATAGCTGGTGGGTCCGACAAGTTAGCGGGGGGCACATTTTTTCGTGAAATACAGAGGCCCTTCCGGTGGGTCCCAGATGTCAGGTGGAGGAATCATTATTTTGCACGTAATAAGGAGGCACTTCCTTGTGTGCGGCCGTGGACCCAGCTGTCAGCCTCTCCATGCACAGTCTACTTCCGATGGTGTTGTTCGTTGACCACGTTGACCACGCTGTGCCGAGCGCATCCAAGGTGGTGGACGACGGCGAGGCCTCGGACAGCAACGAGCCAGAGATGGGAAGACGCAGGAGTAGAGTCACAGACGGAGAGGTGTACGAGGGTTAACTAGTTCTAGTGCGGTGTGGTTCAGCAATCGGTGGAGAAGAACAGGAGGTGTGGAGGGGTGGAGGGATGGCCTGGCCAACGGTGGAGTAGCGCTTCATAGCGAAGCATGCTAAGCAGAGCTGCTAGCAGCAGGAGGTGGGAGGTGGTCCCGGTGGCGCTGGAGGAAGAAGACGAGAGATTGAAGATGGATGCCGGTCGTTGGATGTAAATCCAACGGCTAACATGTCAGAATCATTTGTTGACTAAATTGACAACGACTTGCGTTGGCTTCGACCTATTGGCCCACATTTCAGCCTCCAAAAATGTGGCACGTATTCAACCCATCTTTTCAGAATTTACAGTCTTTTTTTTGCGCGGTAGAATTTACAGTCAATTTGATCTTTTTTTGAATTACAACCATTAGCTGGGCTGGGTGAACAATTAATGTAGCATCCATGCGGCCCATTTATTTTATTTCCTAAAAAATTACAGGCCATTTGCACTTTATCTAGATACATGATTTTGCTGGGCTGATTCTAATTATAATGTTGGGTTGGGCCAGCAATGTTATCAAAAAACAAAAAAAGGACTGAGCATTTTGTTATAAATATATTTAAATAATAAGTGATATTATTACATTTGTCCTTAAATCTTACCAAGCTTTTGTACACAATCACTAGGATTTTCGTGCCAAAACAATCCAGGATTTTATTTGATAAGAAATTATTTTTATAAGTTAACAAGATGTGGGATATTGTTTTCTTACATATGTAAGTATCTGTTAAATATATGATGACAATAAAAATAATATATAATAACATATAAAATAATTTAAATATATATAATATAGTTAAAAGGGAAACATAAGTTGTACCTGGCGTTCCTATTCTTATATAGAAAAATAGAACAGACCTCTGCGTTTTCTTCAAAAAAATACATAAATTGGGCTGTCAAAAATAAAACCTCGGATGGGAGGTCCATAGGCCGGTCGATACATGACGGCCCTAAGAAAATACAAACAGACCCTCCCATCTGAGGTCGTGGGCTGCGCATGTTAAAAATGAAAGCCTATATGGGGCAGCCCAAAACCACGTCCAACACTTGCCAAAACTTCGTCGCTCGTTTTCTCTGTGTTTCGCACACTCGACATTGTGTGGGCATTTTGACTGTGCATCATATGAAGATGTGCTATGCATGAATGTTGATCAATATGATGTTAACTGGCTGGTAGTTCCATTTTCGACCATGAATAAAACTTCCAACATGATGTTAACCCTGTTTGAAAAGGCCGTGTTAATATAAATGCTCTGCCTCTGAAAGTTGCAGTTTCTTATCTGAAACTGAACTTTCAGTTTCTTATCTGAAACTGAACTTTCAGTTTCTTATCTGAAACTGAACTTTCAGTTTCTTATCTGAAACTGAAACTTGCAGTTTCTTCTCGTCTGCACTTTTATACTCCTATGAAACTACATTTTTTAAGTGCTAAAAATAGATCTCTAGAATTCACAAAATTCTTCATATGCTCAGTACTGCAAATCTGAAATTCAAAAGACATTCATATCTGAAAGTACTCTCAAAATACACAACACAAAACACAATTCACAACCTGCAAATACTGACAACCCTAAGCTCAAGACTCCACCGGCTCGCTCTGGCAGGACACCCTCACAAACGGCACCATGTAGATGCTCGATCCTTCAATCTTTGGTGGATGCTCCATCTGGGATCGATACTCCCACCACCGCTCCCTCACGATCGGATTCGGTGAATCTATTTGCTCCATGGCCCAGAGGAGCAGCTCTATGTACTCCGGCGCGACTCCCTCCGGGAGTATCGCCGCCTTTTCGCTCTGTTGCAGATATTTGCCCATGGATGTCGCCGTCGCCGCTAGTTGGTCCTTGTTGTCAAACCAAGACTGTATCTCCAACATCCTAGCTAGCTTCACAGGGTCGCCGTCTGCGATCCTCATGTATTGGTTGTACTCCTCCATCGATCTACTTCTCCACAGCACCTTCACTCGCTGGCAGTGGTTTTTGAATGGAAGAGGAGAGGAGCAGCGCTGGTTTTGGATTAGAACGGGAGAGGAGCGACGCTGGTTTTGGACTGGAACAGGAGAGGAGGGGCGGTGGTTTTGAAATGGAAGAGGAGAGCAGCGGCGCTGGATTTAGATTGGAACAGGAGAGGAGCGGCGGTGGTTTAAGAGGAGAAGAGCGGAAGAGCGGCGCTAGTCTTGGAAGTATTTTTTGTTGTTTTGCGTATTTTGGGTCAAAGTTTGACCACGTATTGTATGTGACAAGCAAAATGTGAATGCATGTCACCAAAAATTGTATCGTTTGGTTCGTATCTGAATGTACTTTCAAATTATATTATTTTTGAAACGTATAACATATATTTTATGTGCGAAAATCATGGTCAATTATGACCCAGAATAAAAGGGAGACTAGTTAATGTGGGGTCGCTTTCTTAATTGAAGGGTAAATTGATTTTGATTTTGATCCAGTCACAGCGCGCCAGCCCTCTCGCCCAATCCTAAATCGCTGTCGCACGCTCCTCTCCCTCTTCTCCATTGCAAAACCACTCTTCTCCTCTCCATCATCTCCATTCCAAAACCACCATCTCGCCTCTCCCTCTTCTGATCTTCTCCATTGCAAAACCACCTCCTCTCCTCTCCATCATCTCCGTTCCAAAACCACCTCCTCTCCTCTCCATCATCTCCATTCCAAAACCACCGTCTCGCCTCTCCCTCTTCTGATCTTCTCTCCATTGCAAAACCACCACCTCTCCTCTCCATCACCTCCATTCCAAAACCACCTCCTCTCCTCTCCCTCTTCTCTGTTGCAAGACCACCGTCTCTCCTCCCATCTTCCAAAGCTAGCATCGGACCACTCAGAACGACATCTATGGAGAGGATGCAGCAGCAAATCAGGCAGATCGCCAGCGGCGACCAGGCAAAGTTAGCCAGGTTGAAGGAGATCCTTAGTTGGCTGGACAATGAGTGGGAGATTTCGAGGATGGTGCGGGCCATGTGGCAATGTATGCGAAAGAGCGAGACAACGGCGATGTACATGTACTCCTCGGCGGCAGTCACGCTGCAGTCCTCCGAGTCCATCGAGTATCTCCTATGGGCAATGGAGCAGACAGATTCATCCGAGGCGACAGTCAGGTGGAGGTGGTGGGCGTACAGGTCAAAGGTCGAGCACCCAGAGGATAACGAATCAATCCAGTATGGTGTGTCATTCGTGAGGGTGCAGAGCTAGCCGGAGACACGGGAGTATTTGTTCTCCCACCGCAAGAGGAGGCCAGATAGCGCGACGTCGCTTCCCTGCCGTTCTCCATGATTCCCTCGACGCTTTCCTCGTTTCAACGGCGGCGGTAGGGTTTAAGGTAAGCTTCGCACTAACCTAATCTTCCACCTGCTCATGCTTACAATCAGTGTGACAGCTAATGAAAATCATGCTTACAATCAGTCTCCGAGTACTACGCCAATCACCCTGAAATAGCTCTGGACCTATGGGTCAAAGTTGTGACACAGTGTACAAATAAAGAAAAATAGATTGGTGCTTCTTTCAGAAAAGTGTACTCCCTAGAAAACTGCCAATATAAGCTACTAGTATTTGGTTACAGGATTTGCTGCCGAGAAAGATCCGTCCATAGGGAGCGCCACACATCCCACTGGTGGTGGTGGATGCTAATGCGTGCATGCAGCAAGGTTGGTGCCGGTAATTTTTACTTGGCACACCTCGCACTCTGCATATATGCCGGTTCCATACGTACATTTGTGCAGTTCCACCAAAATGCAGCTGAATAACCCTTTTTGCACAGATAATGAAAAAGCGTGATTACATTATAGTGGCACTAGTTGATGAAACATACAAAATAAATTGAAGAAAATATTGCGATAGTATCATAGTATGCCATGCTGCGAGGGTGAGATGGGCCTTGCGACGCCTCATACGGTACGCCTCATACTGGACATCGTCCCAAGTATCCCAGATACACCTTCTGCCAGTGATGAACACCAGTGTACAACAGTAGTACAAGGAGGCACCTTGAGACATTCAAATCTCTATTTTTGTACATATCAACTAAAATTAAGCACCCCAGTTTGCAGAAACGCTCAAACATTAACAATGGGACTAGTTGATGAAACATACTTTAACAAAGAGAAGCACTTTCTTTATCTACATTGGAAATGAAATGATAGAGATGACACTCGCTCTATTTTAACTGTATTATTACTTCATTTTATTAGTGACACTAGGGTCGAGCAGGTGGCAAACGAGGTGTACCGTGCGTCGCAAGGATGGAGGCCGGGGGTGCTTAGACTGGGATGCTGAAGCTGGCTCTTTCAGTCACCAACATGGATGATTCAATTCATGGGACCTTTTGGTGTAGTTCACCTAAAATGAAGCAATGTCCCTTGAGCTAGCAGCTTCTTCTTCAAAAAATATTAAGAAAAGGGCTCTAGCCCCGGTTCCATTTCCATCAGAAAATGAAACCCACAAAGCTTCTTCTTCATTAGTTGCAATAAAATTGAGCAACATCAAGGTTGGTTGTGAAGCTCCTGGAATGCTCAACTATAATTTGGATATCATTTGTGCAGTTCAACTAAGATCGAGCGTGAAATGTATATCTCTGTTTGCACAAAAAAGGTGGAAAGGAGGGTGACTAACAAGTGATGAAACATGCATCAAATGAAAAGAAGCATGTTCCTTATCTGAATGGAAATCCTACAAGGACAGTAGCAATTTCTAAAGCAGTGGCATTGCTAGATATTAGTGTGGGCATTAGGATTAACTATGACAACCGTTAAATACGACATTACTTTGGGCACGGGAGAGTAGGCGGACCAGGACAGTTGCATTTCTAACGAAAAGAACCAACTTATCTTAATGGGAAATTTTAGCAGGACATGTAAAGAAGTGCCATTGATTCATATTACTGGAGGCATTACATTGAAAACAACATTGGTTTAACGTGTCCTTACTTTTAACAGTGCGACTGCTACATTTTACCAGTGGCATTACATAAGAGTGGCTCGGGGCAACAAACATCAGAACAGGATATCTGGGTTGGTCCCATTTTTGTTCGGTATAGCCACCTTATACTGTGTGAGGCTAGCAAATCTAGTGCTGGACTTACTCTGTTGACTTGTCCCCCAGTCCCCACTTTCTTTCCTTTTTCAACCAATAGATCGGGTTTATATTGAGTTTGTACTGCGTTTCCCTTTATTTCCCTATTAGACCTAGAGACCAGTTGGATAGCCAGTCTCTGCTACTTTTCGCCCCCATTATTTCCTCTTTCGACCAAGTCCTAGATTCAGGTAACAAATCCTCCCCCACCCCCACCCCCTTTCTTCCTTGTTTGAACCAAGTAGTACTAGATTCGAGTGCATGAACTAGTTTTACCTCTTAAACGTAAAAAAATAGGTGGTTTTCGAACAGCCGATCGATCCTATCTACGAGGGGGCCTGAGAAATAGTAAAAGTTACAAATGCAGCGACGTCAGGAGCTCGGGAAGTAGAGCAAGGCCGGTTTCGAAGGAAGTTATACCTGATGGTCGCCGGGATGTCGCTAGGTGGGCGGCGGGAGGCCGGATCTGCCCACACTACGGCAGCGAGGAAGAAGGGGTCGGAGGCCCTCCCTCGCCAGCGGTGCTTGGGAGAGAATGGCAAGGCAGGCTGATCGGGACGCGCCCAGCAGTGGGTAAGAGCCGTCGCCGAGGACGACCGCGTGAACGTTGCACCTTCTCACCTTCCCCGGTGGAGAGGATCCGGCTGGATCTGTGACCAGCGGTGAGCAGAGAGAGAGAGAGAGAGAGTGTGGCCACCGCTGTCGTGTTTAGATCTGGAGAGGCCGAGACAGTGTGAAGAGAGCAACACTAGCAAGCAAGCACGGAGGCTCCTGCCTATATAGTGGAGTAGTACTTAGTTTTCTTTTGTCTACCGGAGCCGGCTTGACCTCGTCAATGACTGTCGAGAAGTCTTCATGCACGTGGCCCGGAGGCGCAGTTGTCGTCATTTTGATCTGAAGCGCCGGATTATAACATATAACACGAAAAAATGCCACATGACAAGAAATCATAACCTCACTGCCCAAAGGAGACAACATGAATCCCGACGGACAAACTAGACGAGGAACAAAGCTCAAATTAAAGATAAACTCGTAGAAAAGGGGTCCGTCGATAGATGTCCTAATTAACATAGCCGGCTTGACCTAGATGGCAGCCGAGTAGTCACTGTTCGTGCATGTGCCCCCAATGACTAGCCCAACTCAGTTGTCGCTGTTTAACCCTCGCAGTGATCCGAAGCACATGACACATAATTTTGCGAGATGACAAGAAACCTTTTTTTAGATTTCTCACCACAACTACAGCCATGTACAACACAGCCTGCACGATATGTAGACGATAGCCAATCCAGGCGTGTCTGCTGGAGTCTGGTCACATGCATGGACGAACTGATCTTCCGTGTCTTGCAGGGATCGTCCAGGCACCAACGTAGTACAACACTTCTCTAGTACTATCGCTCGTCTCCCTCTTCTATTAAGTCACCCGACTTGCGGGGCCGGGGAGTGTGCCTATGGTCGGTTCTCAATTGCCGTCCCACATGTGTGTGCGAACGCAATATGACGCGCGTTCCATTCGGAGAGCAGCGTGCCAGACCGACCGACCATCTGGGGTGCGACGCAAACGTGACTGGCATGCTGTATACTCCATACATGTGTACCGCCGTTTTCTAGACGCTTTGCTCCATGGCGCGGGCGCAATCCATGGATACAAAATTAGTATTTGTATACTATTTAAAAGTCGAGGGCGGGGCTTTTCCTGCCCGGTAGGCGGCAGGGACAGTTCCGCCTAGTCGGTTCGACAGAGACGCGAGAAGACGAGGGAGTAGGCTGCTGCAAACGTAGGGCTGTGTGATTTGACAGCGAGTTACTGCTGGACAGGTGGGGCCCCGTGATTTGACTTGCCATTATCATTTTAACTGCAGCGCTACGACCGGCGTGAGTCTCCCGATTCCTGACCACCTCCATACAGGTGCCTCTCCCAATGCTCCACCATGTAGTAGAGGCTGGCTCTTGCATGATGCCCACTTCTCCACTTTTTCCTTGCCTCTCTTTCCTCCACATATGCAAAAATGCCATGTAAAGCGCACTATTGTACTTACTTGCTCCTACAGGTGCTTAAGCTTGCCACATAGGCATAAAGTCTGATGTGGCAAGTTAATCAAGAAGAGAGAGACTAGTTTGGTGACCCAAGGAAGAAACGGTGCTAAGCGCGTGTACCTAGGTGAAAAGACAATTTTGAGTCTATAGCTAATTAAATTAAGCAAACTTAGCAACACCATTTCATTGGAAGAGGTCACTCCTTGGCAAATGCAATAAATACTAGTACTCCTTGTGTCCCATTATATAAGAACGTTTTTGACACTACACTAGCTAGTGCCAAAAACGTTCTTATATTATGGGACGGAGGGAGTACGAAGAAAGAGATATAGAGGAGTAAAAAAATACACTTATAGCCAACCTTATAGCCAACCTTGTTGTAGTATGAGTGACTAACTGATGACTATGTATGACATGCCAACATCAAATAGCCGAACGCACCGGGTTAAATCTCCAAGGGCGCGACCACGCAAGTGACGCGACGGTCGTGGTAGGCATGACCATGATACGGGCTGCTGGAAGCCCTTGGATCTGAGATCAAACGGTCGCATGCTAAGTTGCTAAAAATTTGCAGAATAACCCTCCAGGATAGGATATTCACCCATAGGTCTAGAATCACGCCATGCAACCATTCAATATCCGATCCAAGGGCTCTCGGAAGCCCGTATCATGGGAGAATGGAAAGCCACTACCCTACCGTTCGCACGTTGGCAGTTCGCTCCTACTCATCCCCGCACATCCTTTAATACTACGGCGGTTCACTCCTAGTCGTCCCGTCCATTCACATTAGTACATTACAGCAGTTCCACTAATCCTAACCGTCCTCCCAAATCCATGGCGTCCCAAATCTCCCCGATCGACGGTGAGTACAAGGTTAGAACCATCACCGGCGATGAGTTCGACGTCATCTACACCCGTTCTTCTGCGACGGTGAAAGGATGCCTTTCTCACTTCAGACGCATGTTCGAAGACTCAGATGATGAGTGGGTCGCTGGGCTAGATGTTGAGTACACCACAGTCGTGGGACGAGAGAAGGATCTAAAGGACGAAGAGAGGAAGAAGCCCGCCGTGATCCAGGTTTGCGTGCATGACTTATGCTTGGTCTACCACATATGCAATGCCGACATTGTGTGCTAGGATTTTAAGGACTTCCCCGAGAGCAACCTAGTCAAATTCGTTACTGTAGACTTTGGTAACGACAAAGAAGTCCTGCGTCGGATAGGCCTCGTTGTAGGCAACACCTTCGACCTCCAAAAGAATCGGCTGGTGTCCTCTCGTCAGCCTTCAATGCTGACCCTGGCAGGAGCCATGGTTCATCCTTCGTACGGTAAACTGGAGAAACCTCCATACACGTTTCATCGTCATGCATGGCAGCGGAATGTACTAGATATAGACCACATCCAGTACGCTGCAATGGATGGCTACCTTTGTTTCAATATCTACAAGGGTTGGATGAAGAGCAACAGCCAAGTTGGCGGTTCAAGCAAAGAAGTATCGGCCAAGAGGAAGAGGGACAAGGACGAAGTCGAGGACGTGGACGAGGACTCCGAGTAAGGTGGCAGTGTCGTTGCTCATGGTGGTTCTAATGCAGTGTCTACCGGAATAGTTGCAAAGTTTAATTTCAGGTGTGCTTAATTTAATTTGAGGGGTGTGTTGTGCTGAGCCCCCAGCAGAACTATGTTATGTTTCTTCTTGTTACTTTAACTCTTCAGTAAGTACATACTAGTATTTCTTACATTTCATCTTTTAGTTGGTATAGTACTACCACTCGTTTCTTCACATTATATACGTACAATATATATGGCCAACATCATATAGCCAGCAGTTTAGTTGTCAAAGAATTTCAGGGTGCTTAGTTTTGTCAAAGAATTCCAGGGTGCTTAGTTTTATTTGAGGGGTGGGTTGTGCTGGACACCATTATTGTGACTAGCCTTTTTAATAGTACTATATGCATAATTTGGCGACGAGCGCTCTCTATATGTACCACCTTTTTTTATTTCAAGTTTTGCTCCATGGCGCAATCCATCGATACTACTGCTGTACAAAAGTATACATTTTTTAAAAGGCTAGAGGGCGGGGCAGTCTAGCTTGGTCGGTTTCACGAGAGGCGAGGGCCTTTGTGATTTGACGGCTCATTACTGCTGGAAGGCGGGGCCTTGTGATTTGACTGCTCGTATAAATGCGCCGACGACCTGATCGAGGAGGAGCAAAGAACCGTGCGGTATACTCAAGTTTTCCACTGGAGTAGTACTGCGACGGAGGAGCACGAAACACGGCAGCCCAGTGCCATATGGCGATAAAAATGATCTAATTTGCTAGTCATCTCATTGTTAGCATTGTTCTATTCATTCCCTCAAAAACAAAAACCATTGTTCTATTCATGCCTCGCAGAGAACGTGACACGTGCGGCGAAACACCCGAAGCAAAAGATGAAACACAGCAGCAAAAGAAGAAGGAAGATTATCACCCCAAATGATCTAATTCGCCGCGGAGTCGTAACTGCTTCTTCATCGCCTCCACGACCTCCATCTCCTTGCGCGTCTCCTCCGCCATCTTCTTCATTCTGTCCATGACGCGGGATTTCTCGACGCGAGCCTTCATCATCTGTTCCACGGCCGCATTACGTACCTTGACAGCAGCCGGGTGCTCGATGCGGAGCTTCGCCAACTCCTCCTTCTGTTCCATGACGAGGGCCTGCAGCATCTTCATCGAGGAACTACTATTCTCATGCAGCTTCTTCCAGCCGGCGTTCTTCTCCTTCAACAGGTCGATCTCGTGGCAGAGCTTCGCCTTGTCCTCCTGAAGTCGCAGGATTTCGCCGGTCGCCTTCTTCTCCGAGGCAATGCTCTTCTTCAGCAGCATCACCAAGCCGGCGGTCAACTCCCCCTGCTGATTGAGCTCAGCGGGCATGTCGTCGAGGCTCTCCTTCAGCAACTCCGTCAAGCCTTGGATGAACTCCTTCTGCTTATTGAGGTGCTTATTGAGCTGATCGGGCATGCCGTCGAGGGATAACGACTCCAGCTCCGCCGGCTCGGCATGTTCGCCTCCGCGGCTAGGGCGCTCCTGGGAGCCATCGCCTGCCCGTGAGAGATCTTTCGAGGTCTCTGCGTGGCGGCGAGCCCTCTTTTTTTTCCGCAGCCTTGGTTGCCGCTCCCTTGTTACGAGTAGTTCTCGACCTAGAGCTCTGCTCACCGGCCATGGCAACGACGAACGAAGAAGAAGCACTTATGAGGAGGAAAGGTAGAGTAATTTTCGGTTAGCTAGTTGCCCTTTTTATAACCTAAGTACTAGAACTAGTATTACTAATACCTGCATAGTGGGAACACGTTTAGGTTTGGTACGTACTAGTAGGTGTGAGCAGGCTTTCGAATGTGATGGGAACAAGGTAAAGATTAATTGATGATTTTGGTTTTGAGGCTCGAAACGGCTCCCGATGAGTTTAGCGGAACATAAATTTCAAGTACTACACTGCTCAAATGCATAAATATTATGTTACTGTCAAAAATTGGCACAAAATACGAAGGAGACCAATGGAAGCACTACTAGCAACCCACGATTTAACTACTCGCATGCGTGTAGTGGAGTAATAATGTCTTTCTTCTGCCCTCACGTCCACTCAATTTGCATGCGCTGTATTAGTTGACCATCAATGAAGTGAACGACTTTACACGCGTCAAATTATCACATGGGGTGGATCTTGGTACAAAATTGCGTCCGCCCGTGTACCCGTGTGTGCGTGCGTGCGTGCACATCTTTGCTTCGTGCATGTACCGCCAGTATGGCTCGGGGAGGACGAGTACATTCTTATGGAACCAGTAGCACGTCACTATGATCAATCCACGCAAGGAGGTTGAGACAACTCCTCCACATGTGCCACGTGGCTTCATGAACTGTAAGAGAGACACTATGTAGCATGCCATTGGTATTCTAATTTACGTGTTTTTCACATACTCGAAGTACTAGTAAGGTACACGTGCATTGCACGCATCAGATTTTGCAACCAAATTATGAATAAATACCACACTATAGCATGTAAGCTCTGAGTCATATATGCGTGATGTAGCCCTTCGTTTAATTCTTATAGTTCATCTCATTCAAAATCAATTAGTTTTTATAAAAAAGCTAAGAACGCGTGAATAGGAAAAACATGGGATTATAGTGGAATGTCGTCTTGAATCCTACATGATTGTACGAGTGTTTGATTGTGCATAGAAAAAACGCAGAATTCTTTCAAAGAGATTTGAGTGGATGGGATGTTTCCTATGAAATCTAGTGCAAATGAATCATATGGAAAAATTCCTATGGTTTACAATCCTACGAATCAAACAACCAAGATAGGAAAAATTCCTAATGATTAGAATCCTCCAAAATTCCTTTGAGAATCCTTTGAATCAAAGAAGCCCTTAATCTATTTTATGATTCATGGAATTGTGCGTTGTAAAGCATAAAGTAAAAACAAATAATGGCAATTCAACTAGAAAAAAAGTTTGGGCAGTTATGATACGGAAGATTCTAGAACAAAAGAGAACCACTGTTGTTTTGAGGTTTGTGCATTATGCTTAAGTTCAACCATGGAGTCTGCTAGATTGTACATGTGGCAAAATCCGGTGGGGGGCTAGAAGATGGTGCGAGGGGCCGAGTGGAGGGAGACTATGAAGGAATGCACAAGTGCGAGATCGATATTTAGAGAGAGGGGGCGAACACGTGCGCTGTTGCACGCAGTGGCGGAGCCATGAAAAATAAATGAGCTAGGGGGCCAAGCATTGCTAATCCTTTACGAGGAGGGTCAATTCATGAAATTAAACCTTTTTAGCAGCAATTGTCTAATGATCACATTCATATTAGCCTCGATATATAGTGATGTTAGGGGGGGCAGGGCCCTTACTGCCCCCTGTCTTCGCCATTGTGCACGCGTCTGAGAGATGAAGCGGAAGGCATGGATGATGAGAGGGGGACGTTGGATATATAATTAATGTGGGTGTATTAGCTATTTATGTTAATCCTATATAGAGAGGTATAGATTGATCGATGTGGACGTGGGAAAGAGGGTGAGACCTCACTGGATATATCGATTGATCGGTTTGTGTGGAAAACTATGAAAGACCTAGCTATATACACACATACATAGAGGAACATCGATCGTTGCGCATGCACGCGTGAGAGATAAAGAATGCCCGGTATGATGGAGAGGGGGATGTGTGTGGGTGTGTGCCTTCATGGGAGACCGACCTGAAGAAAAAGATTGCATGCGTGCGATAGATAATGCCGACTGGTAGTGTGTGTGCATGCATGCACGAGAGAAAGTTAGTGGTACAATTATAAAGAGAAGACTACTGTGTGGGTGTAAAAGAATAGGTGAGGTCATAATCAATGTAAAGTTGAATTCAAATATTTGAATAAGAGATCCTGATGTTTGAAACCCATGCATGCATGAATATAACGGAGATCTGCGCGGTGTGGTTTGGAAACGAGCATGTTGTAATGTATACACATTGAACAAGGTCAGACTGATTTGAATTTGAGATACCGATGGCAGACATCATTTGCCCACGTCGCATCCGTGCATGGACACACTATTCTAATTGGAGATGATGGGCGGCTTTCGCATCACATATCTATATCTATACCCCTATATATATATTATATTATATATTTTTTATATTGTGTGCGGGTAACTTTAACTTTGAAAGATGGTCGTTGGATGAGGCGAATCCGATGGTCCAAAGATGGCAAATTTGAGCACTATTGGCCGTTGGATATCATCTAGATTCCACCAGATTTCGCCACATGTATAATCTAGAAGACTCCATGGTTGAACTTAAGCATAATGCACAAACATCAAAACACAAGCACTTCTTATTTGTTCTAGAATCTTCCGTATCAGAATTGCCCAAATGTTTTTCTACATGATTTGCCATTATTTGTTTTTACTTTATGTCTTACAACGCACAATTCCATGAATCTTAAAATAGATTAGCTTTCTTATAAAAACTAGATGATTTTGAATGAAATGAACTATAAGAATTAAACGAACATCTACATCATGCATATATGACTCAAAGCTTGCATGCTATAATGTGGTATTTATTCATAATTTGGTTGCCAAATCTCATGCGTGCAATGCACGTGTACCTTACTCTAGTCTAAATGGTGTTTGTGTGTGTGTTGTGCGTGTTGAGGTGCAAATTGTCTTTTTTTGGGTACACGTTAAGCTTGTTCTTCCGAAATTTCAAGCCGCGCCTTGTTATGCCGAAAATTGAAGCTAGCGTCTCTGTCTATCGTGCTGCGAAACTCCCGCCTCTTCAACCCGCGCCTTGTTAGCCCGAAATATTTAAGATATATCTTTGTCTCGTTGTGCTCCGACAACTCCCTCCATCTCAACCCGCGCCTTGCTATTCCGAAATTACAACGCGCGCGAAAACTCCCACCTCCTGTGAAATCCCGACACGCGAAATGCCCGTGGTACCCCTGAACCGAAAGAACCGCCTCAAATCGGTGGGGGGTACTTTCGTAACTTACCCCACATTTCGGACAAGCGCGTCTCTAAGCCATGGTTCCCCACTGCCATCCCATCCGCCCACCCATTCGTACACCGAGGCCGCGAAAACCCGCGACGAAACCCCACACCCTGCTCCGTCCGCCACCCAGCCGGAGCCTCTTCCCCGACGACGTCGTCCACAGCAACACCTCGACGTCCCTCATCCACCGTACCGGATGAGGATCCGTCGTCGATCTCATCGTCCCGCCGGTTCAGCCACCCCGTCCTCCACCTCCAAGGAGCTGCCCCGACGTTCCCCTCGTCTTTCGCGCCACCTCCATTCCCACACCGCCGTCTTCACCTGCACCACCGGAAGAGCATCATCATCACCGTTTCCTCGGATGAAGCTGCGGCCTAATCGGCGCCACCAAAGAGGTTGTACACTAATCGCCGCATTTTCTTCTTGATTCGATCTCACGGTGCTGCCGGCGCTCGGTCCCGAGCCGACACGGCGCGGCTCCATCCACGGCGGCGTCGCCGGCCACTTCCTCCACGGTGTCGCTCCCTCGGTGGCGACGTCCACATCAGTAGGAGCTGCTGCTGCTTTAGCTCTCGCTCGCGCTGCTGCTCTGCTCTTGCTCTCGGTCCCCTGCCTGGTCTGCTCTTGCTATTGCTCTTGCTCGCGCTGCTGCTCTCGCTCTTGCTCTTGCTTGCGATGCTGCTCCGATTTGGCTACACTTCAGTCGACTGAATCGACTTTTGGGTCAGTCGATTTTCAAGGGGTGGGCTCGCCGGGGTGAAGGAAGAACCAGCCGCAGCGGGGAGGGGGGCTCGCCGGAGAGGTACCCCACTATCTATCTTAGGGTTCAGGATGGGGGCGGTGGTCGCCGGCGGTGGCGGGGCGGTGGCGTGGGGATCGCCGGAGAAAAAGCTCGGCACGGGGGGCCTAGAGGGATGGCCGGGGCGGCGACGGACCGGCGGTGGGGAGTGTTTTCGGGGCGGGCGGGGCGGCGCACCGCCGGCCGCGGGCGGCGGGGGCTGCTGTTTGGCCGGTGGTGGCTGGCGGCTCAGGGGGGTGGAGGTTGAAGATGAACCGCAGGCCCTTGATTTCGTATCCAACGGCTGCAAAATCGACTGACCAGAGATGAAAAAGTCAGTCGACCGACGTGTAGCCTCACCTTGCTAGTGCGTTCAGTTTCGACAGCAAAATTCAGTTTCGACAGCAAAATTCAGTTTCGACAGTTAGGTTCAGTTTCGACAGTTAAGTTCAGTTTCGACAGTTAAGTTCAGTTTCGACAGTTAAGTTCAGAGATGAGCGGCTGATGTATTTTACATCTAGCACTTTGTGGTTATGTATTTTACGTCATGTATTGGAGATGCTATTAGAATTCCACTCAGGTTAACGTTGTTCGTTGTCTCTCTTGTCCTGCTTCAGCCTCGGCGTCGTACAACTCACCGGAGCTGCTCCAACGACGAAACCCTCCATCACAGCGGAGCAGTACCTCGGGCTCCATCTCCAGACGCCTAAGATCTTCTTCCCCTCCTCCGACAGCAAAGTCAGCCGGAGCATCCTCACCGGCCAACCCAATCACGCTGAGATCGACATGGCTTCGCCAAAGAGGTTGTACACTTGTTGCATCTCTTTTTTACTCTACATGTTATATATATTGTCCACTGAGCACTCGTAGTAACGGGAAATACGATTATTTTATCCTACTATATGACAAGCAGTGAGGTACCAGGCAACTTAGCTATCCGTGATGGACTCTCTTGAACGCCATCATTATTTATCTCTGCGCGTTTGAGCTGTGCATTTGTCGATGGGCCTGGGAGTTGAGCTAGTATGGCAGTGGCCTGGGTCCAAAGTAATAGAAGTAGCACAAAAACATTTTTTTAGTGTAGGATTTTCCTTGCTCAAGCCTGCCTACTAGAATCGCCAGTGCTTGAAAGGAAAAGTGAATGAAAAACATAGGAATTGGAAAGTTTCCTATGGTACTACTTTTCATGAATTTGGTGCAAAGGAATGGAGCAAAGGAAAACTGTAGGATTTGTTCCTTTAGTGTCTCCTTGAAAGAAAAACCGTAGGAATTCTAATTTCCACTTCTCCTCCTTTTCATATTCCTATTCATCAAGCACAAGACTAAGAGATAGTAGCATAATAGCATTATAACCGTACATTTTCTTGTGGTTTGACTTAATCTCACCATGCTTTTTTGCATCCTGTGATCTTCCAATTGTTGTGAATCAAACACCCAGATTGGCAGAAATCCTGTGTTTTTAAATTCTCTGTTTTGCACGTGCATTCCTATCCTATTCCTGTCTATTTCCTATCCCTGCATTGTTAGAATCCTCAAATTCAAACAAGCCCTTACTCAATTACTTCTGTTACAGATATGTGTCAAAGAAAACCTTGTGTGGTTTGTCCTGCTCCTGCGGCGCTGTGTTCCACCCCAGCTCAGCTGCTCCAACGACGGAAGGGTTCACCACAGCAGGGATCCGCTCTCCAGACTGTCTTTCGCCGCCTCAGATCTTCTTCCCCGCCGCCGGCAGCCACGACAACTGCATTACCATCATCAACTGAGCAGATGACCTTGAGGACTACACGGGTCCGCAAGAGAGGTCGCACTCTTCCGTGTCTGCTTACGTTATGCGTCGCTTAATATGATGACATGCTACATTATCGTCGTGTTCACCTATTAGACTCCGAGTCAGGTCCAAACTAATGCTGAAACTTGAGTATTTAAATGGTTGTGGGGTACATATTGGGGCAGCAATCAGTACTATCTGTCTACTATCTGGTTAATCTCCGGTGTCTACTATGAGTTTCATGTTGGGTGCAAACAAACATTAAAGGAGCCATTATCTGTATTTTTTAACTAAAGCTATTATCTGCCTGCTATCATTGGTTTTGGGTCTATCCACAGTTTGCTACCATCACTCTGGATTTGTGCATGCACTCCTTACATAATCTCACTATGTTTTATTCCTATGCATGCCAGTTATTGTACACAATGGAACTGATCATGTAGAGCAAAAGAGACGAGCCTTGCGTGGCAATAAAATTTCATGCAGACGTCGTTCCATGGTGGGCGCAAAGGCAGCCCCCCTCCACCCATTTCGGATCGTAATCAAGAGGAAGATAACTGTTCTGAGGGGGATTCAGAAGGAGAAGACCACTCCTATTTACCCCATGAGGTCTTCGCTCTAACTTGGCATGCTGATGTTGGTAATATCATGCATATGGTGCCTTGCATTGCTTACTGTATACATTAAAGATGTCATCTGCTTAGTTTAGACATGCTTTGTGTCAATGCCATCTGTTTAGTTTCTTTATCGTATATGTGAATCATGCAATGCCATCTTGTCTAGCCAGGCATCATATATGTGAATTTTGCAATGCCACCCTGGTTAGCCAGTCATCTTATATGTGAATTATATCATGCCATCATTTTTTTATTACGTGTTAAATTTGTCAACAATTTTAGTACATTCAATTACTCTTCCTGTGCATCAGCCATTCGGCACGGTCATGGAAAAATCTGGAGTGGAAACAAGGTCTTCAGAGCAGACAATGCTATCTGACGAAGCGCATGTCTTGCTGGTTACCGATAGCTCCTCAGAGGAGGATTCAGAGACAGATGACCAGTCATATTTCCCCCCCTGAGGTGCATGCCCTAACTTGGCAGGGTTATGTTACTCATATCGTGCGTATGGTATCTTGCATTGCTATGTCATTTGCTTAGTTTAGACATGCTTTGTGTGAATGCCACCTGTTTAGTGTCTAATTACCATATATGTGAATTATGCAATGCCATCTTGTTGCAAGACATTATATATGTGAATTATGCAATGTTATCTTGTTGCAAGGCATTATGTATGTGAATTATGCAATGCCATGCTGTTTAGGCAAGCGTCATATATGTGAATTATATCATGCCGTCCTTTTTTTGTATTTCTCATTGCTTTTGTCGACAATGTTTGTATATTCAACTGCTCTTCCTGTGCATCAGCCATTTGAATTGGTGATGGAGAAATCTGGAGTGAAAACAAGGTCTTCAGAGCAGACAATGCTACCTGCTGAAGCAGATATCTTGCTGGTTACAGATAGCTCTTCAGAGGAGGATTCAGAGGCAGATGACCAGTCCTATTATCCCCCTGAGGTGTATGCTCAAACTTGGCAGGGTTATATTACTCATATAATGCATATGTTGTATTGCAATGCTTAGTTTTTACATCATATACACAATATTGAATGCCATCTCCTTAGTTGACACATCATATATGCAATTGCCCTCTGCTCACTTCCTTAGTATATAAATCATATATTTGAATTATGTCATGCCATGATGTTTACATAGACAGCATGTATCTGAATTATGGCATGCCAACCCATTTTCTAAAGACATAATATAGTTATATCATCTCATCCTGTTTACATAGTCATCATATTTTAAATTATGTCATTCTATCCGTGAATTATATCATGCCATCATGTTTCCATCGACGGCATGTTTGTGATTTATGGCATGCCAACCACTTTAATAGACACATCGTATAGTTATATCATGTCATCCTGTTTACATAGTCATCATATTTTGAAGTATGTCATTCTATCCTGTTTAGTTAGCCATCATACATGTGAAATTGTGTCATGCTATCCTGTTTAATTAGCCATCATATATGTGAAATTATGTCCTGCTATTCTGTTTGCTTAGACAACATAAATGTGAATTATTTCATGCCCTGTTTTCTTCCCTACTATCCATTGCACCTGTCTATCTTACAATGTCTGTACATTCAATTACTTTTCTTGTTTATCAGCCATTTCAATTGGAGGGAGTGATGGCAGTATCTGTGGGAGTAAAAACACGGTCTTCAGAAAAGATCGTGCTACCTGTCGATGCAGATAGAACCACGGTTGTACTTGCCCAAGAATCAGCCCCACCACACATAACCCACACTCATGCAGATTGTACCCCTACCCAGTTGGACAGAGAACCAGCTACACCCCTTCTAACCCCAACCCCAGCAGATAGACACCCAGTTCCCGTTGACACAGCACCGTCTCCACCACAGAGCACCCAAACACGAGCAGTTAGTAAGGCAACTGCAGTGCCCAAATCACGAGGACCACCACTCCGAACCCGAAGTCAACGCTTAAAGCAGAAGAAGAATTGTTCTCAGGTCAGGTTCCGTAGCTATGGTTCATACTACTTTGCTCTTGCATCACTGTATTTACTGATACCAACCAATTTCAAATTTGAAGGATGCAATTGAAACTCCAATGGCGCAACAGGTATGTTTTAAACCTGTTTCTTCAACGTGTTTGGCTGTTTGCTGTTGTAACTTGCTCTATGTTGATTTCAGTTTCAATTGAATAAACAGTTATGTTCTCATGCCATGCACATTACAAGTGTTGTTATTGCTGTGTAGTTTCCCACACTTATATTCTGTCTATGCTGCTTTGTCTTAAATAGATATGATTCGAACTGTATCTATCTTGATTTGGCAACATAAACTAGAATGATATAGACCATACAGTGACCATACTACATAGATATATGTTTGTTTCATGCTGTTATCCTGTCCACCTTACTACTGAACTGGTTTACCAAAATGAGTTTCATATACTACATTGTAAACCTGAGATGTGTTTGTTTGTTTCTCTTTTAGAACGCGGATAAAATATTGGAGAAGAGTACCCTGTTATGCAATGGTAAAGGAAGTAATGCAGATAAGGTTCAAGATAGTGAGACATCCCTGTTGGTCTCCAAGAAAGCTGATAAAAACTATATTGAGGACACTGAGACAACCCCAAAGTCCTGTCTTGATGTAGTGTTCGAGTTACTGGCTACCACTGCTGGCACCAGCTCTTCGAACTCGTTGCCTGAATCAGTTCGGCTTCTTGAGTCTCAACTTCAAGTTGAAAGACATCGATCAGATGTTATGCGACAGGAAGCCGAAGGACTGAGGAAGTCCCTGCAGAATTCAGATGCATACTTTCTGGTGCAACAGCAAGCGCTGGAGGACTTAAGCGCCAAACAAGAGAAAGTTAATAAGCTTGCTAAGCATCTTGCCAGCATTATGGGTACCCAGGATATTGTTTCTTGAGCTCTTCTGAAGTGGTTTCAGTTCTGGACTTGTTTTGCTGCGGCGTTTATATGCTGCTGTGTTCCCTATATTTGCACTGGTGGCGAACTTTGATGCCCAGTGGATGTAATATGTGTAATAGCCGTGATAGCCTAGTGTAAGTTGCTTGCTTATTTATTTCCTTGTTGTCTTGTTTATTTGTTTGCTTGTAGTCAGTGCAGTTCTTTTTCTGCGGTTTGCTAGTGGCTGCAATAACCTATTTTTTAAAACTAGGCCACAATAACCATGGGCTAATATTTACTGTAGTGACACTGGACCTACGGGCCGTAGAAACAGTGGGCCTTCTACGGGCCGTATAAACAGTGGGCCTTCTACGGGCCGTATAAACAGTGGGCCTTCTACGGGCCGCAGAAACAATGGGCCTTCTACGGGCCGTATCATCAATGGGCCTTATACGGGCAGTATGATCGATTGGCCAAACATGGGCCAATAACAGGCCGCATAATGGCCGTAAACGGGCTAGAGTTGGAATCGTCCGTTCATGGGCCGACCATAACGGGCCATCGTTAATAGGCCGTATTTCATGACGCTATGAAAACGGCCCAACGTGTTAACGGACCACAAACGGGCCGACTGTAACCACGGGCTGAATTTGGCCCATAAGCAGAAAATGACAGTAACGGGCCGTAAGTAAACGAATGCTGGAAATGAGCCCAAGAATAAATGGGCTCTGAGAAGGCCGAAAGATAACATGGGCTGGAAACGGCCCAACGGAATAACGGGCCCTTAATGGGTATAAAGTGATACACTGTTCATTACGGGCCAGTTTCACCACGGGCCGTTAATGGGTGTAAAGTAATACACTGTTCATTACGGGCCAGTTTCACCACGGGCCGTTAATAGGCCAAGAGTTACATAGGGCCTCATATGGGCCGAAAGACGTCATGGGCCATACATGGGCCAGAAGTGAAAACGGGCTGGAATCATATTGGGTGGCCCAGATGACGCTATTGGGCCTAATTCGGATAGGGCGTAACGGGCCTTGGGTTAGCGGGCTGTAAATGGGCTATATGCGAACAGGCCATTAACAGGCTTTACATGGGTCGACCCGCCACCTTTTGACCAAGTCAAACGGGTCGGCCTTTTCACAGAAATGGGCCTCTGTTGGGCCGTGTCATGTGTCAACGTATCATAGGCGCCTTCTGTCCAATGAGTGGATGACATCTGTCCCAACGGTGACCCGACACGTGTTTCCTCCAGCCAATGATGATTTTACACATGGAAAATCCCCATTGGTCGGGGCTGTTAACGGGTTATCGGATCCAAAACCCGACCCGATAGCTTAACGGTGTTCCGTTACGGTGGATGCCACATGTCGGTCACCCTTGACGAAAGCACTTCTGTGACGAGCGATTTATCGTCATGGAAGTGGACACTTCCGTGATGATAATTTTGGTAATGTCATGGAACACTTCTCCGACAGCACAGGTATGACTATCTTGATTCTGTCATAAATTTGTCATGGATGTACATGCATGACAAAAAACGTGACCTACTGTGACAAACACGTATCATCACGGAAGTGTATTTTTTTGTAGTGTATATCCGGAGATTCGTAATTCCGATTGGATTGAAACCTTCGCCCAGATTTTTTCCAAAAATTAGCTTTCTTGCGGCCAAAGAAGGGCATCAACCGCCTTACGAGGGGCCCAGGAGGGTGGGGGGCGCGCCCACCTGGAGTGGGCGTGGGCCCCTGTCTCGCGGCCACCTCGAGCACCGTCTCGCGTTGATTCTTCTTCCCAAAAATCACAAATATTCCAAAATAATTCTCCGTCTGTTTTTATCCCGTTTGGACTCCGTTTGATATGGGGTTTCTGCGAAACATAAAACATGCAACAGACAGGAACTGGCACTGGGCACTGGAGCAATATGTTAGTCCCAAAAAATAGTATAAAAAGTTGCCAAAAGTATATGAAAGTTGAATAATATTGGCATGGAACAATCAAAAATTATAGATATGATGGAGACGTATCAGCATCCCCAAGCTTAATTCCTACTCGTCCTCGAGTAGGTAAATGATAAAAAAGATAATTTTTGATGTGGAATGCTACCTAGCATAATCTTGATCATGTATCTAATCATGGCATGAATATTAAGACACAAGTGATTCAAAGCAATAGTCTATCATTTGACATAAAAACAATAATACTTAGGGCATCCACTACAAAAAAATACACTTCCGTGATGATACGTGTTTGTCACTGTAGTTCGCGTTTTTTGTCATGCATGTACATCCATGACAAATTTATGACAGAATCAAGATAGTCATACCTGTGCTGTCGTAGAAGTGTTCCATGACATTACCAAAATTATCATCATGGAAGTGTCCACTTCCATGACGATAAATCGCGTGTCACATAAGTGCTTTCGTCAAGGGTGACCGACACGTGGCATCCACCGTAACGGAACGTTGTTAAGCTATCGGGTCGGATTTTGGATCCGATAACCCGTTAACAACCACAGCCAATGCCGATTTTCCACGTGTAAAATTCTCTTTGGCTGACGGATCCACGTGTCAGCTCCATGTTGGCACACGTGTCACTCATCCAACGGTCGAGATGGGCCTATGATATGTTGACACATGGACCGGCCCAAAAGTGGCCCACAAAGTTGAAATGGGCTGGCCCAACCAAAAGCCCATAAGATTTAGCGGACCATAATGGGCCGGCCCAACTAAAGGCCCACAAAATTTAGCGGACCATAATGGGCCGGCCCAGCAAAAGGCCCACAAGATTTTGCGGACCACAATGGGCTGGCCCAGCTAAAGGCCCACAAAATTTAGCATACCATAATCCACCGACCCAGCTAAAGGCCCACAAGATTTTGCGGACCATAATGGGCCGGCCCAGCTAAAGGCCCACAAGATTCTGCAGAACATAATGGGCCAGCCCAGCTAAAGGCCCAACATTCTCTGTCAAATCGGCCCGTCAACGACCTGGTCTAAACTTGTCATCAATGCGGCCCATGGTCACTTCTGGCCCGTTAACAGTCCGCTAAGTAATTGTGCCGAATTACGGCCTGGTGTATTTCCGGCCTGTTAAAGGTCCGGCTTCATTTGGGCCCATTTACAGGCCATCAAAACTTTCGGCCCATAAACGACCGTGAAGGATTTGGGTCATATTCGGCCATGTCTGTCATTCGGCCTGTTAGAGGCCCACTATAGATTTGGGCCACTTTCGGCCTGTTGTCATTTTCGGCCTGTTAACGTCGGACGTAAACCATGGACCATATGTGGCCCAACTTCATATCGGGCTCATTAATGGCCCATATAAAAATGACGATAATCTAGCCCGACCGAAGTTCCGGCTTGTTAAAGACCCGTGTATTAGGTCGGCGCATTTACGACCCGTCCGAATTTCGGCCTGTCAAATATCAGCATCGTAAATGGGCCACCATTTCGGCCTGCTAAGTCCAGTGGGATATTTGGCACAATTAGGGCCCAATCTCACTTTCGGTCTATTAAAGGCCCATGTTTTTTATGGGCTCGAGATATTTACACTTGTAAACGGCCTATTTTTACTGAGGGCCCAAATTATGTTTAGGCCTGTTAAAGGCCCACTATGGGCACAGGCCTACCAGAAAAATTTGAAAGCTTATGCTAATTTAAGCCCAGATATTTTTAGTGGGCTACATGCCAATTTCGGCCTGTAATCGTTTTTAGCCCAATTGGAATGGGCCCGACGAATGTTGGCATGTTGGGCTCCTACGAAGCTTTCGACCGAATACATTACTAAGATAAACCTAAACAATACAAAAATAGCATCATAATTACTGCAGCCTGTGGCAGCATCATAAATGTTGTATCACAACAAAATAAATTCCAATCATACAACAAAAGGCCTGTTGGCCTAAAGTTTACAGTCCTTCCAGATAAAAGCACCATCAGATGTATAGAAGCATAGATCATTTGAACTGAGTGCTAATGTTTCAGGCTGTAGAATCTGATGGAGTAGCACAATCTCCACCTTTTTTCCGCCATTGCTCTTCAACAACGAAGCGAATGTCTGATAGTCTGGTTTCAAAACCATTCATATTTTGACGACATTTCTCAACCACTATTCGTGTTTCCAAAACAACGTCCATTAGGGATCGGACTTGTGTCTGGAGCACAGATATATCACTCTGTCTAGCAGGAAGATTTTGTTCAGTAGGCGATTTGGACGAGGTTACCTTGACAACCAACCCAGAATTACGCAGGAAGGTGCTTTTTGCACTGTTAGTGGAGAGATACTGACGCACTGCAGCAAGAGGTGACATTGTGCCTGTAGTAGCCTTGTCACCTTCAGGTGGTTGTGGCTATTCAATTATTTGTTCCATAGCTTCCTGAAAGTTTGAACTTGTAGATTAGTGTACCAGATAAGTTACTAATGAGACAAAAACAAACAAAGTAGGTTAAACGTTTATACATAACTTATTTTGGTGAACTAATGTAATACATTAGCATGTATTGTAGTGCCAACTACATAAAAAAATCACTTTCGGAACATACACTACTGGAATCGGCTAATTTGCCATCTACCAGCTCTTTGCCGTCTGCTAGCTGATGGCAAAGAAGCTCTTTGCCATCAGCTACCAAAAAGCAGACGGCAAAGATCAGGCGGACAGCAAAGAAGCTCTTTGCCGTCCGCCTGATCTTTGCCGTCCGCCAGCAGACGGCAAAGAAGCTTTGCCGTCAGCTGGCGGACGGCAAAGAGAGAGGTGGCCCCCACCCCCCGCCCGTTTGGGAAAAACTTAACGGCCCACCTCTTTGTCGTCTGCCAGCAGACGGCAAAGAGGCAAAAGGGCGGACGACATAGAGGGGCGGACGGCAAAGAGGGCAGTATCTAACGGCCCGTGCCCCACCGCCCCTCTCTGTTCTCTCCTCGCCCCGCCACCACTTCCCACCCCACCGCCGCCGCCGCCCGCCGCGCGCCGCCGCCTCTCGCCCCCGCCGCTGCCGCCCCGTCGCCCCCGCCGCCCCGGCCCACCGCCGCACCGTCGCCACCCCCCGCCCCGTCGCCCCCCCCCCGCCCCGGCCCCCCGCCGCCCCGCGCCCCACCGCCCCGGGCCCGCCCCCCCGCCGCCCCAGGCCGCCCCGGCGCCCCGGCCAGCTCCTCCACCGCCCCGCCCCCTCCTCCATCGGCCCTGCCCCAGGTGAGCCCCCCTCCTTTTTTCTGTTTTTTTCTGTTTTTTTCTTTTTAGTTTTAGTTTAGATTTAGTTTTAGTTTTAGTTTTAGGTTTAGTTTTAGTTTAATTTTAGGTTTAGATTTAGTTTTTTCCTTTTTTTCTGTTTTATTAGTTTTAGGTTTATGTTTAGTTTAGATTTAGTTTTAGTTTTAGGTTTAGGTTTAGTTTAGTTTGAGGAAAGAAGAAGAAGAAGAGAAAAAGAGGAGAGGAGGAGAAGAAGAAGAGGAAAAAGGAAAGGAAGAAGAAGAAGAGGAGGAGGAGAACAAAAAAGAAGAAGAGGAAGAAGAAGAAGAAAAAAGAGGAGAGGAGGAGAAGAAGAACAGGAAAAAGGAAAGAAGAAGAAGAAGAAGAAGAAGAAGAAGAAGAAGAAGAAGAAGAAGGAAGAAAAGGAAGAAAAGGAAGAATAGGAAGAAGAAGAAAAGGAAAAAAGAGGAAAAACCCCGACCCGACACGGCACCCCGACCCGACACGGCACCCTGACCACACCCCGACCCTGAGACCCCGACCCCGAGCCTGACCCGACACCCTGACCCCGAGACCCCGACCCCGACCCGGCACCCAACCCGACACCCCGACCCCGGGCCTGACCCGACACCCCGACCCCGACACTGACACGGCACCCCGACCCCGAGACCCCGACCCCGACCCCGACACCCCGACCCCAAGCCGGACCCGACACCCCGACCCCGACACCGACACGGCACCCCGACCCCGACCCGGCACCCCGACCCGACACCCCGACCCCGAGACCCCGACACGGCACCCCGACACCGACAGGACACCCCGACCACTGACACCTCCCGAAAAGGTGTTCTTTGGCCTTCCAGAGGCCGACGGGGTCATATATTTGTGAATTATTAGTTAGGTCATATATTTTTCGATTTTGTTATGAAAAACATCATATATAATTGTGTTGATCGTGTAGTTTTAAATGTGCAGTTGTTTCATCGCTGCGAGGTTTGGTGTTCGACGACCTCGCCATGCGTTTGACGAGCTCTGCCCCTTCGTTTGTGGGTGAGCACAAATGACAAGTCCTCCTCCCCTATTAATTATTTGATCTATTCCGATGAAACTTGATAGCTAGCTATATATGTGTCTTGAATCATCAGTATGCGTAACCAATATGTGTCTCCCGTTCGAAAGCGTCATAGTTATAAATATGCATGCATTTGCATATTTATAACCTTGATTCTTTTGAATTGTCCAACGCTATCCATGGACAGCCCGAGTATGTGTAGATTGGGTTCATTTTCCCATATGCTTTGCTCCGGATCCGACGCATATATTTCGTCAGTGCCTCCCCTGTTGTTCTCCGGGTACACATCCTCTCTGTTTATTGCAGAGACGTGTATCAGGAGAACAGTGGGGAGGTGCTGCCGAAATTTTGCGTCGGATCCGGAGCATAGCATGGGAAAATAAACCCAATCTACACATACACGGGTGGGATTAGGACCTATCATTACCTATTAGAGTGTAGGTTGCATGGACGTAATAAAATTGACAAAGTAGATCAACTGATGAATATATACATGGTGAATTACATATATAATTGTTGTGTGTCCAGTAGCTCTGAAAGTCAAGATGAGTGACTGTGCTTGGATGTATACCAGTCACACTGGTCAGAACAAATGGAGCGCTGAATGGTTCACAAAAACTAAGGGGTTTGTGCAAGCCACATTTGCAAATGGCCAAAAGAAAACCTGGTGCCCCTGTTTACGGTGCGGCAATTGGGAAAAGAAGACAGAGGCTGAAATGGGCAAACACCTGCAGAAGAGTGGTTTTACGCCCGATTATACGGTGTGGACATTTCATGGTGAGTCTGCCCAACGTGAACGAGCTGAGGTGGATCATCGTTGCACCGACGAGCATGGTACCGGGATGGAAAACATGGTGCAAGGCTATGATGATGCTCGGGATTCGGACGAGGAGATGGAGGAATCTGCAAAGGCCTTCAATGAAATGTTGGAGTCTTCGAAACGCCCGCTCCACGAGCACACTGAGCTTTGTCAGTTGGATGCCATCTCAGAAGTAATGGCTCTGAAGGCTCAGTTCAACTTGGGCAGAGAATGCTATGACGCAATTATGACAGTATTTGGACACTTTCTACCCAAAGGCCATGTAATGCCTGCAAACCTGTACCAGTCGGACAAAATCCTCCGTGCACTGAAGATGCCCTATGAGAAGATACATGCCTGTGAGAAAGGATGTGCCTTATTTAGGCTTGACTATGCGGACTTGAACTATTGTCCCATTTGCATGTCTTCCAGGTATATTGTGGTAGACAACGGTATGGGTGAGAAGACACAGACCAAAATCCCCGTTAGTGTTCGTCGGTATATGCCAATCGTACCAAGACTTCAACGTATTTTCATGGTCGAAGAGATGGCCAGACAGATGACATGGCACAAAACAGGCAAAAGAACCGAACTAGATGCAGATGGGAATCTGATGATGGTACACACATCGGATGGTGTTGCGTGGAAAAAGTTTGATGAATTACATGCTGACAAAGCGGCAGATCCGAGGCATCCTCGAGTCGGCATCAGCACGGATGGGTTCATTGTGTTTGGTATGACGGCAGCCCAATACAATTGTTGGCCCGTATTTGTCTTTCCACTCAATCTCCCCCCCCGGACAGATTATGCAAAGAAAGAACATTTTCCTGACGTTGATAATTCCAGGACCCAACTATCCGGGCAAAAATATGAATGTGTACATGCAGCCGCTTAAGGACGAATTGCAAGAAGCCTGGGATAATGGGTTCAAGACATACGACGCCTTTAGCAAACGGAACTTCATAATGTGTGTCTGGTACATGTACTCGACGCATGACTTGCCGGCGTATGCGCTATTCGTTGGCTGGTGTGTGCATGGAAGGTTCCCGTGCTCCACATGCAAGGGAGCTCTTGAGTTTCGTTGGCTTCAGGCCGGTCGCAAGTTTTCTTGCTTCGACATGCATAGACAGTTCCTGGATCCTCGCCATAAGTTCAGGAAAGACAAGAAGAACTTCATTAGGGGTAGAGTTGTCAAAAACTCTGCACCACCTGCATTGACAGGCCAACAGACCCTGGGTCAGTTAAACGCTCTCGAGCCAGATCCACAACGTCCAGGGTACTTCAAGGGGTATAATACTAAGCACGCATGGACTCACAAAACATGCTTATGGGATCTGCCTTACTTCAAAGACCTCCTTTGCCCACACAACATCGACGTGATGCAGACTGAGAAGAATATCGCCGAGGCACTTTTTGGTACATTGTTCGGCATAGATGGGAAGTCAAAGGATAATACTAAGGCTAGAGTCGATCTGGAGGCGCTATGTGATAGGCCGTTACAAAACATGAAAGAACCGAAAGGAAAGCAGAACTGGACGAAGCCAAAGGCATGGTTCAATCTTGGAAGGCCAGCTATGAGGGAAATTCTCTTGTGGGTGCAACAGCAGTTGATGTTCCCCGATGGGTATGCAGCGAATCTAAAGAGGGGAGCGAATCTTGATAAACTGAAGATATTTGGTCTCAAGAGTCATGATTGGCACATATGGATTGAGCGGGTAATGCCGGTGATGTTGCGTGGCTTCATCCCTGAGGATGAATGGCTAGTACTGGCAGAACTCAGCTATTTCTTCCGTGTTCTTTGTGCGAAAGAACTATCGCCTCGCGTGCTAGAAGAAATGGAAGAGTTGGCGCCGGAGTTGATCTGCAAGTTAGAGAAGATCTTCCCACCGGGCTTCTTTAATCCAATGCAGCATTTGATTTTGCATCTCCCGACCGAGGCAAGATTGGGGGGGGGGGCGTGCAAAATCGTTGGTGCTACCCAACTGAGAGGATGCAGAAGACGCTTCGAGAAAAATGTAAAAATAAACGTAGAATTGAAGCATTGATGGTTGAGGCATTCATCACAGAGGAGGCGGCAAACTTCGTAACAGCGCACTACGAAGCCAAAAATCGTCATTTGCATAATCCGAAGCCTCGGTACAATGCTGACGAGCCTAAAAAGGGTGGATCCAACCTCAGCCTATTCAAAGGGAATCTCGCACCAGCTAGTGTTTCACATCCAGTATCTTTGGATAACGAAGAATGGCAGACCATTTCGTTGTATATCTTCAACAACTTGATAGAAGTGCGGCCGTATATCGAGTAAGTTCTCGGTACATTGTTTCGCAACTTCTATTTCCTTTGAACTACTCTTATTCCTGGATATGTCATACAGTCGATACGTCACCATATTCTCGTATGGAGCGGAGACCCAAAAGGATTCCATCGAAGAGTATGAGCTTCTCGCAAAGCAAGGAGGTGGCTATCCCGGTTTCATCTCTTGGTTCAAACAAACGGTAATTTCTATTAGACAATTTCATATCATTCGCTAATTTGTGCATAATGCAACAATCCTTTCATATTAAACTTGTAGGCTAATTCAGAGTCTATGGACGCCGAATTGAGACAAGTCGCTAATGGTTTTGACTATAAGGTCTGTTCATTTGACAAGTACGACATCAACGGGTATCGCTTTCATACCTATGGCAAAGAGCTATCTATGGCCGACCGAAAGTCAACAAATTGTTGTGTATCTGCTATCGGCGAAGGAGGTACCGAGTATTATGGGAGGGTTGAAGCAATTTATGAACTTCTGTTCTATGGTGAAAATCCACCGAATGTTGTAGTCTTCAAATGTTATTGGTTTCAGCCGAAGGAGACTAGAAGGAATCATGAACATGTAGGGCTAGTTGAAATCAACCAAAACACTCATTTAGATGTTCCTGATGTCTATATTATGTCTCAACAGGCGACCCAAGTATTCTATCTACCGTGGGCCTGCCAAACTAATCCAAATCTGAAAGGTTGGGATGTCGTTTATGAAGTGCCGCCACGTGCTAGACTTTCTCCCCCAAAGGAAGAGGATTATGAACCTCACATTAACCCAGACACATATGAAGGAGAATTCTTCCAAGAGACACGTCTTTCCAAAAAGCGTTTCAAGAACCGCTATACTTCACCCCAAAACATTGAAGTAGACAGCGACAATGAATCTGACATCACCCCAGAGGAGGAACAAGAAGAGCCAGAACAAGAAGAGGTTACTGCTGCGGATGACCTGTCAATGCTTGACCGATTACGTCAAGGTGGCCTTGCACATGTTGATGCCAATGAACCCTATGAGCCCGTCATTGATTATAGTGATGATGATGATTATGCATTTATTGATGATACTGATCGAGATTATTAGTAGTGTCAGGTATTACATTTTTTTATGTTGTACTTGATGATGATACACTTAAGTGATACACATATTATTATTCATGTCGGTCTTTTTTTATGTTGTACTAATTTCGTTTACTGTTTGTCATGGCAGGTGTTGAAAGATGGTCTATCCAGACAAGCATCGCACGATCCTTCTCCAGCTACCGACACGAGCCACCCCGCTCCTACACCTCCTACATCTTGGTAAGTTTATCTAGTGTTTTGCTTAACACATGCATAAAGACCTAGACTTAGCTTTATTTCCTCCAATGCTTACCATAATGACCAGACTTAGCTTCTTCACCTCCAAAATGACTTAATAAGCTTACTGACCTCCAAAACCATCCATTTTACCTAAGTTAGCTCTAAAACGATCTGTACTTAGCTTACTTATGTCAAAAATTGCATAATTAGCTTAGTTAGCTTATAGATGATCCATTTTACCTAAGTTAGCTCTAAAATGACCCATTTTACCTAGGTTAGCTTATAAATGATCCAGTTCATCCAAGTTAGCTCAAAAATGACCCATTTTACCTAGATTAGCTCCTAAATGATCCATTTTACCTACGTTAGCTTTAAAATGACCCATTTCACCTAGGTTAACTCCAAAATGACCAATCTTACCTAGGTTATCTCATAAATGATCCATTTCAACTAATTTAGCTCATAAACGATCCATTTCACCTAGGTTACCTAAAAACCGATCCATTTCACCTAAATTAGCTCTTAAATGATCCATTTCACCTAAGTTAGCTCAAAAAGATCCATTTCAACTAAATTAGCTCATAAATGATCCATTTCACCTAAGTTAGCTCAAAAACGATCCATTTCAACTAAGTTAGCTCATAAATGATCCATTTCATCTAAGTTAGCTAAAAAAGATCCATTCCACCTTAGTTACCTGAAAAACGATCCATTTGACCTTAGTTAGCTCATAAACGACCCATTTCAACTAAGTTAGCTCATAAATGATCCATTTCACCTTAGCTAGCTCATAAACGACCCATTTCAACTTAGTTAGCTCATATATGATCCATTTCACGTAAGTTAGCTCATAAATGACATACTCTTCTTGTTCTACTCTTCTTCTTGTTCTACTCTTCTTGTTCTAGTCTTCTTCTTATTCTACTCTTCTTCTTGTTCTACTCTTCTTGTTCTAACTTTCTTATTTTTCATTTTGCAGAGTTCATTCACTTGACGAAAGCTTGCATAGATGGAGTGCTCCTTATCCCTTTCTCTGTTTCTTTTGTATCGTTGAACTATGCATGTATCGTTGGATGAAACTATTGTAATATATATGGTTGGATGCCTCTATGTTGAACTTGTTATGTATGATGGAACTATGCATGTAATATATATGGTTGGATGATGAAGTTATGTGTTGGATATCTTATATGTTTTCTCTGTAATGGCCTTTTGAAATATATCTATATATGTCATCTATATTTGTGATAAAAATTGTTGGATTTAATAAAAAACTGATAAAAGAGCCAATATGCAGGCTCTTTGCCGTCTGCTACCGACGGCAACGGGCTCTTTGCCGTCTGCCGCGGACGGCAAAGAAGGCACGTGGCATCCAGCTGTGCTTCCTGGGAGCTGACCCGTTTGGTCAGTTTGCCTACAGTGGCAGACGACAAAGACTTTGCCATCAGTGGCAGACGGCAAAGAACCTGCCATGTAGTGACGTGTAGATGACATCATACGGCGGACGGCAAAGACACTAGAAAGTTTGTCGTCAGCGGCGGACGGCAAAGGCCTGCCGTTAGCCACTTAACGGACTGACAGCGCCGTCCGCCTTCTTTGCCGTCTGCCGCACTCCCTTTGCCGTCTGCGGCGGACGGCGAAGACTTTGCCATCAGTAGCAGACGGCAAAGTAGCTGTTTACCGTAGCCTACTTTGCCAGAGCCTTTTGCCGTCCGCGGCTGACGGCAAAGACCTTTGCCGTCCGCTGTTCATGCCTTTGCCGTCCGCCGTGGCCGACGGCAAAGCAGCAGATTCCTGTAGTGATATGTCCATGTAGCATGCCTACTGTATTGTCTATTTCCTCACATTCGTTGACATCTAAGGATAAAGAGACATGGTTTAAAGTAGGATGAACATAGTATGACATCATTCATATCATGGGAAAACAGATATAAAACAAACATGCTATTTTATCATTGTGTGCGCACGCGAACATAACAACTAGATTATAGATCAAGACCAAAAGAATATCCTTCATCTCTTTTAAACCATGTAAGGTGAAATGATATGTTAAGACAATTGTGTATAAAAGTGAACAGAGTAGCTGCCATTGGCTGCAAACCAAGTAGTTAAATGAACACATCACAGTACCAATCAGTTCAAGGCAGGAGGAGTAAGGACTTACAACAGCGGCTTGAGCTGGTGTGCTCATGCCCTTCATCTTGCTGGTGTGGCAATGCTTGAAGATTTGCACTGCATTCGGTTCAGGTTCTTTTTGGTCCGCACGGGCTTTCCTCTGTATTTGGAACAAATCAATATAGATACGATAATATGGCACAAAAAAAAGGAAGTAACAGCTATTTACAAGAGCCTCGCAGGGTGCAATATAGCTACGAGATCCTGTTGTCTGTTGGAATTTCACTTTAGAATGGTTGGTTTTGTTCTTCAAACAGTTAGCCTAGAAGAAGATACACTTGTAAGGCACATACATAAATACAAGTTCAATATGTGGTCTGATCAAATACATATAGCCTACCTGATACTTTGGATCAGACCAGTGTTTAACGAGGGTTGTCCAGTCTTCATCTGTAATATATTCCACTAGAGATGTTTGGGCGATTTCATTGTTAGCCTTGCCTTCAAAGTGAGATTTTCTAAGGTGGTACCGATACTGTCGCAGAGCAAACTGAAAAACATGAGTGCATGCTTGTTTAGTTGCATCATCTTTCGGATCCAACTTGAACCTCATCTGTTGAAAAAAGAATGTGAGTCTTATTAGGATGAAGCCAGAAAGTATGGGACAGAGCAAGACAATATTACTAATTGCAATGAATAACATTACTTATGGATAAATGTTCAAGGAAGGTGTTAAATTGATTATTGTCTTTCTCATTCCTGTACTGGATCCACGTTGGGAGGATATGTGCATGACACCTAACGGCAACGGCTGCCTCTGATACTAACTTGGCTGACTCTATAGCATCACATGGCCTTTTTAAACCTGCCTCAAAATGGATCTCCATTCTTCCTCCATTAGATTTTGTTAATTTGTCAAGCATTATCCCTGATGTCTATTTCCGCTTGCGCCGTGGTGCTAGTTCAACAACGAATATGGAAAGTGTTAGTGTACATCAAACTGTGAGAGTACATATAAAGGAGCATGCAACTACAACTTGACTCGGTCAGGTACCGTCTTGGTGTTGATGCTCATGAGGTTCATCTGATCTTGCCAAGTCCTATTGTGTCAGTAGTTCTTCGGAAGTAGTGTTAGGTGTGAAGGCAGCTTGGGAACTGGCCAGTTCCGGAGCAAACGAACGAGTAACTGGTTGAGATGCTGGTACAGTTGAAGCGGATGCTGCAGCTAGTGGAGCAGGTGATATTGTGTTTGTAGATTTAGCCAGTGGACTTGGACCTTCTACTGCACTATAAGTACCAGCAGAATCTCGACGGTAGAACCTTTTCCGTTTCACCCGATGAGTAACAACACTCCCTACTATATTATTTTCCTTGCTCTTTTTTGACTTTGCCCTGTCAAGCTGTACCCACAACACAAAAGAATAAAATCACTCTTCAGAACTCATTGATGCATGATACAGACAAGCAATACTTTGATGTAAGATAATCGTATGAGGATGGAATATGTAAGAAAAATAGGACGGCATGACATATTCACGGCTACGATGTGCAAACTAAGCAGAAGGATTTTCAAGAAAATAGAAGTAATGCAAGCTAGACACCATATGAAAGATGCAACCAATATTACTCTGCCAAGTTAAAAGTGTCTTGTCATAA
Source organism: Triticum aestivum (assembly GCF_018294505.1). Lineage (NCBI taxonomy): Eukaryota > Viridiplantae > Streptophyta > Magnoliopsida > Poales > Poaceae > Triticum > Triticum aestivum. Next base: position 433,763,598 of record NC_057795.1, on the reverse strand, counting down.
GTGGCAATTCGAAAAATTAGAAGCAGTACAACGTAGAAATCAATGCAAGATGCAACCACTATCAAACTGCCATGTCAAAAGCGTCCAATCATGAGTTACTGATGCGGGATACACAACAACAGTACTTTGATGTAAGAACATGGTATGATAGATAGATGCAGTGTATTCTAGACACAGAAAGCCATGTCATATGCACATGTATAACGTATAAACTCAGCAGGTGCAATTTAATCAAAATAGAAGAAATACAGGCTAGACAACATATGCAACATGAAACCAATTATCACAGTCAACTTAGAGCAAGCACCTGCGATGGTGGAGTGCGGGAGATGAACTCATCATGTAGACTTGGGACTTCAACTTCATTAGCAGTAGCAGTGGCAAATCTAGAGAGTCTCTGTTTGCATCGGTGCGGAGTACCACCAACATCCCCTAACTTACTCTTTTCCTTCCTATTTTCTGATATTGCCTTATGAAGTCAAAACCACAAGAAGATGAATAAAATTAGCTCTTCATAACTGGTTGATGCATGATACAGACGAACACTACTTTGATGTAAGGCAAGCGCAGGATAGGAGGATGGAATATATACAAAAAAAGACAGCGTTTCATATTCACACATACGATAGGAGGATGGAATATGTATGAAAAAACAGTAAGTGGAAGGCATTTCAACAAAATTAGAAGAAATGAAAGCTAGGCACCATATGAACATGCAACCAATATCACTCTATTAGTTAAAAAGTGTCTCATCGTAAGTGCCATTTCATGAAATTAGAAGCAGTACAAGCTAGAAGACAATGCAAGATGCAACCTACATCATAGTCCCAAGTTAAATGTATCTTATGGGTAAGTGATAGTTGCAGGTATAAGTTGTAAGCTACGCAGATGCAATTCTACATAATCAGAAGCAATACAAACTAGACATCATACGGAAAACGCAACCACGTATAACAGTTCCAAGTAAGAGCAAGCACCTGTGATGGTGGAGTAGGGGAGATGTGCTCATCATGTACACGTATGTTCTAGAAACAGGAACACGTGTCATATTCACAGGCATTATGTGTAAAGTAAGCAGATGCAATTCAAGTTAGAAGCAATACAAGCTAGACATCATACGCAACATGCAACCACATATAATAGTGTCAAGTTAGAGCAAGCACCTGTGATGGTGGAGTAGGGGAGATGTGCTCATCATCTACATAGCTACGTTGACTGTCCAGCCTTGTGTTGTCTTGTGAATCTTGTTGGGAGGATGGCAGAGTAGAATCTTTAGAGACCCCCTGTTTGAGTTGCTCTGAAGGACCACCATCATCCACTCCCAGACTAATTTCCTTCAGTTGTAATGATTTTGCATTGTGAAGTCAAACCGATAAGAAAAATGAATAAAATTCGCTCTTCAGAACTCATTCATGCATGATACTGACGAACACTACTCGGATGAAAGGCAAACACATGATGCAAGGATGGAATATGTATGAAAAACAGGATGGTGTGACATATTCACACCTATGATGTGGTAACTAAGCAGAAGGCATTTCAATAAATTAGAAGCACTGCAAGCTAGACACCATATGAAAGATGCAACCAATATCACTCTGCCAAGTTCAAACTGTATGGCGTTTCAATAAATTAGAAGCAGTATATGCTAGAAATCATATGCAAGACACAACCAATATCACAGTGGCGACTTAAAGGTGCCTTATCATAAGTGACTGATGCGGGATATGCAAGAATAGTAGTTTGATGTAGAAACAGGAACACATGTCATATTCACAGGCATTATGTGTAAAGTAAGCAGATGCAATTCAACAAAGTTAGAAGCAATACAAGCTAGACATCATACGCAACATGCAACCACATATAATAGTGCCAAGTTAGAGCAAGCACCTGTGATGGTGGAGTAGGGGAGATGTGCTCATCATCTACACAACTACGTTGATTGTCTAGCCTTGCGTTGTCTTGCGGATCTTGTTGGGAGGATGGCGGAGTAGAATCTGTAGAGAACCTCCGTTTCAGTTGCTCGGAAGGACCACCATCATCCAATGCCTTGCCAATTTCCTTCAGCTTTATTGATTTTGCATTGTGAGGTCATACCAACAAGAAAAAGGAATATCATTCGCTCTTCAGAACTCATTCATGCATGATACTGACGAACACTACTCTGATGAAAGGCAAAGTCATGATACGAGGATGGAATATGTACGAAAAAATGGACGGCTTGACATATTCACACCTATGATGTGGTAACTAAGCAGAAGGCACTTCAACAAATTAGAAACACTACAAGACACCATATGGAAGGTGCAATCAATATCACTCTGCCAAGTTAAAACTGTCTCGTCATAGGTGGCGTTCATCAAACTAGAAGCAGTACATGCTAGAAATCATATTCAAGACGCAAACCAATATCACACTGCCAACTTAAAGGTGTCCCATCATAAGTGACTGATGCAGGATACACAAGAAGAGTGGTTTCATGTAAGAACATGGTGTGATACACAGATATAGTATGTACCAAAAATAGGAAAGCGTGTCATATTCACATGTATCATGTGTAAGCTAAGCAGATGCAGTTTACACTAATTAGGAGCAATACGAGCTAGAAACCATATGCAACATGCAACCAGATATCACACTGCCAAGTTAGAGCAAGCACCTTGGATGGTGGAGTAGGGGAGACAAAACTTGGACCTTGTAATGCACTATCAGTACAAGGAGAATCGGTACAGATGCTCCATTTACGTTGCTGCAGAGGACCACCATCATCGCCTTCCTTACTCTTTTCCTTCCTCTTTCTTGATTTTGCCTTGTCAAGTCAAACCCACAAGAAAAAGGAATAAAATTTTCTCTTCAGAACTCATTGATGCATGATACTGACGAACACTACTTTCATGTAAGGCAGCCGCATGATAGGAGGATGGAATATGTATGAAAAATAGGACGGTGTGACATATTGACATGCATGATGTATAAAGTGTAAACTAAGCACAAGGTGCTTGAACTTGTTAGAATCGATGCAAGCTAGAAACCATATGAAAGATGAAACCAATATCACTCTGCCAAATTAAAAGGGTGCCCTAACAAATGTATTTGACCAAATTAGAAGCAATACATGGCAAGAGGCTAGAAATAATATGCAATATGCAACGAATAAAGGTGACTCATCATAAGTGATTGATGCAGGATACATAAGAGAGGTAGTTTCATGTAAGAACAAGGTTAACACATAGATGTAGTGTGTACCAAAAATAGGAAGGCATGTCATATTCACAGGTATAGTGTGTAAACTAAGCAGATGCAATTTACCCTAATTAGAAGCATTACAAGCTAGACACCGTATGCAACATGCAACCACATATCACACTGCGAAGTTGGAGCAAGCACCTGTGATGGTGGTGTAGGGGAAGTGCTGTCTTCAGGTACAGAGCAACGTTCAATATCTTCATTTAGGCTTGTTGTTTCTTGAGAATCATGTGGAGAGGATGAAATTGCATTCTTTATAAGAGTATTGCGTCTCATATTAACCCACGCGCGTGACTGTCTCATCATAAGCGATAGACGTAGGATACACAAGAACAGTAGTTTGATGTAAGAACATGGTGTGATAGGCAGATGTAGTATGTACCAAAAACAGGAAGGCGTGTCATATTCACATGTACAATGTGTAAGCTAAGGAGATGCAATTTAACAAATTAGGAGCATTGATGAGGGATACACAAGAAAAGTAGTTTGATGTAAGAACATGGTTAATAGAAAGACGTAGTATGTACCAAAAACAGGAAGGCATGTCATATTCATAGGTATAATGTGTTAACTAAGCAGATGCAATTTACCCTAATTAGAAGCATTACAAGGTAGACACCATATGCAACATGCAACCACATATCATACTGCCAAGTAAGAGCAAACATCTGCGATGGTGGTGTGGGGGAATTGCGGTGATCAACTAGAGAGCTACGTTGACTATCTTCATTTAGCCTTGCTATTTCTTGAGAATCATGTGGGGAGGATGACACTGCACTCTTTAAACGAGTAGGGCGTCTCACAGTAACCCACCCGGGTGACTGTCTCATCATAAGTGATTGATGAGGGATACAAAAGAGCATTAGTTTGATGTACGAACATGGTTAATAGACATATGTAGTATGTATCAAAAACAGGAAGGCATGTCATTATCAAAGGTATACTGTGTAAAGTAAGCAGATGCAATTTAACCAAATTGGAAGCAATACAAGCTAGACACCATATGCAACATGCAACCACATTTGATAGCCCGAAGTTAAAGCAAGCACCTGGGATGGTTGTGTGTGGCAATTGAGATCATCAACTGTAGAGCTACGTTCACTATATCCAACTACTGACACTGCACCCATTAGAGCGCTGAAACGCTTAGTGCTTATCTTCGAATTACACTGGAGCAACTGAGGGAGTCCTGGATTAGGGGGTATCCGTACAGCCGGACTATATACATTGTCCGAACTATCGAAGCATGAAGATACAAGACTCAAGACTTTGGCACGTGTCCTTATGGGACTCTCCTTTGCGTGGAAGACAAGCTTGGCGATCCGGATATTATGTTTCCTTCCTTGTAACCGACTCCATGTAAACCCTAGCCCTCTTCGGTGTCTATATAAACCGGAGAGGATGGTCCTTAGAAGGCCGATCACAATTACAATCATACCATCATAGGCTAGCTCCTAGGGTTTAGCCTCTACGATCTCGTGGTAGATCTACTCTTGTACTACTCATATCTTCAATATTAATCAAGCAGGAAGTAGGGTTTTACCTCCATCGAGAGGGCCCGAACCCGGGTAAACATTGTGTCCCTTGCTTCCTGTTACCATCAGCCTAAGACGCACAGATCGGGACCCCCTACCTGTGATCCGCCGATTTTGACACCGACATTGGTGCTTTCATTGAGAGTTCCTCTGTGTCGTTGCTTCGAGGCTTGATGGCGTCTTCAATCATCAACAACACGGTCCAGGGCGAGACTTTTCTCCCCGGACAGATCTTTGTGTTCGGGGGCTTCACACTGTGGGCCAATTCGCTTGGTCATCTGGAGCAGATCGATAGCTATGCCCCTGGTCACCAGATCAGGTTCGGAAACCTGAACTACACGGCGGACATTCGCGGAGACTCGATCTTCGACGGATTCAGGCCTGTGCCAGGAGCGTCGGATAGTCACGACGAGCACGGCCTAGACCTGCTGTCGGACAATGCTCAGGACATCATCCCTGTGGCAGCCCCGGATCTAAATCCGGAACAGGTTGCGTCGCCCGAGGATGGATGGTTAGACCCCACCCCGCAGGTCGCACACTCATCGGCGATGGAGCCGAACACAGGTCGCATCTCTGTGGAGGCCTGTATTCCCGGGCCCCCGGACTCGTATCCGATCGTTGGCCCCGGTCCACACACTCTCGAGCCAGCCGAGCCTAGTTGGGCTCCGGTAATGGAGTTTACCGTTGCGGACATCTTTCAGCACTCGCCCTTTAGCGACATGCTGAACTCATTAAAGTCTCTCTCTTTGTCAGGAGGCTTTGGGCCGAACTATGTTTGGCTTGAGTGGGAAGCAGGCGACGAAGAAATTCGTTGCCCACCCACCACCCACTTCATTGCCACGATCGATGATTTAACCAACGTGCTTGACTTCGACTTTGAAGACATCGACGGCATGGATGACGATGCCGGAGACGTACAGGAGACACCGCTCACAGGGCAGTGGACAACCATCTCTTCGTATGATATTTAAATGGTGGACACTCCAAAAGAAACCAATGGCGATGAGGCAACAGAGGATAACCCCTCCAAGAAGAAAGCAAAGCATGGGCGTCGCCCACGCCGGTCCAAGCCCCGCTAAGGCAATACCGGCACTAGAGACGAACACAATCCGGACGGTGCCGACGATGAATACAACCCCGAAGAGCCCGCCTTAGAGCATGCCGAACAGGAAGATGGGCATGACAGCCCATATGAACAGGCGACGGACGGGTATCCGGAGGAGGACAACTACATGCCCCCTCCGAAGACGAGATTAGCCTCGGCGACGACGAGTTCGGCGTGCCTGAGGACCCCGCGGAGCAGGAGCGCTTCAAGCGCTGGCTTATTGCCACTGCGAGAAGCCTGAAGAAGAAGCAGCAGCAGCTTCAAGCTGATCAAGACCTGCTCATAGATAGATGGACAAAAGTCCTGGCAGCCGAGGAATATGGACTCGAGCGCCACATGGCTGACCGGCCGCCTCGAGGCCGGGATAAAGTGGCATATCAGCCCGAATACCAGCCTGCATCCCCACGCCAGTTTACTACGGCCCGGGGTAATACTCAGGACCTGCGCGATAAACTGGATAATGCCGCAGGACAACCAAGATCGATCTACGGATCACGGGGGCGCGCCGCAGCAGATGACGATGACCATCATACCGGATACACTAATAGAAAATCCTACCGGGCCGAATACAACCAGTCAGACGCAGCCGGATTGTGTCGCGACATAGCTCGGCACAGAGGCGCCGCACACCCCCTCTGCTTCACCGATGAAGTAATGGATCATGAATTCCCATAAGGGTTCAAACCCGTAAACATCGAATCATACGATGGCACAACAGACCCCGCGATATGGATCGAAGATTTCCTTCTCCACATTCACATGGCCCGCGGAGATGACCTACACGCCATCAAATATCTTCCCCTTAAGGTCAAAGGACCACCCCGGCATTGGCTGAACAGCCTGCCTGTAAATTCCATTGGCAGTTGGAAAAACCTGGAAGACACATTTCTTGACAACTTCCAAGGCACATATGTGCGACCTCCGGATGCCGATGACTTGAGCCACATTACTCAACAGCCCGGAGAATCAGCCAGGAAATTCTCGACTCGGTTCCTAACTAAAAAGAACCAAATAGTCGACTGTCCAGACGCCGAAGCCCTGGCGGCCTTCAAGCATAATATTCGTGACGAGTGGCTCGCCCGACACCTCGGCCAGGAGAAACCCAAGTCTATGGCAGCTCTCACGACACTAATGACTCGCTTTTGCGCGGGCGGGGACAGTTGGTTGGCTCGCAGCAGCACTACGCCGCATTCTGGCACGTCAGATGTCCGTGATAATAACAGCAAGCTATGGCACAACAGACACAAGCGACGGAACAACGGCGACAACACCGAAGACATGGCGGTCAATGCCGGATTCAGCGGATCCAAATTCGGTCAGCGGAAGAAGCCATTCAAGAGAAACAATCAGGGACCGTCCAGTATAGACCGCATACTAGAGCACTCATGCCAAATTCATGGCACCCCGGACAAGCCAGCCAACCACACCAATAGAGACTGCTGGGTATTTAAATAGGCCGGCAAAATAAACGCCGAAAACAAGGACAAGGGGTTGCACAGCAACGATGACGAGGAGCCCCGGCGTCCGAACATGGGGGGACAGAAGAAATTCCCCCCCCCAGGTGAAAATGGTCAACATGATCTACACCACCCACATCCCCAAGCGGGAACGGAAGTGAGCACTACGGGACGTCTACACGATGGAGCCAGTCGTCCCCAAACTCAACCCATGGTCAGCTTGTCCGATCACCTTTGATCATAGGGATCATCCTACTAGCACCCGTCACGGCGGCTCGGCTGCATTGGTCCTAGACCCAGTCATAGACGGATTTCACCTCACAAGAGTCCTTATGGACGGAGGTAGCAGCCTGAACCTGCTTTACCAGGACACAGTGCGCAAAATGGGCATCGATCCTTCAAGGATTAAGCCCACCCAAACCACCTTTAAAGGTGTAATTCCTGGAGTAGAGGCCCGTTGTACAGGCTCTATCACATTGGAAGTGGTCTTCGGATCTCCGGATAACTTCCGAAGCGAAGAGCTAATCTTTGATATCGTCCCTTTCCGAAGTGGTTACCACGCACTGCTCGGACGAACCGCATTCGCTAGATTCAATGCGGTACCACACTATGCATACCTCAAGCTCAAGATGCTAGGCCCGCGCGGGGTCATAACAGTCAACGGAAATATGGACCGCTCTCTCCGTACAGAAGAGCACACTGCAGCCCTTGTGGCAGAAGTATAATGCGGCCTCCTCCGGCAAACCACCAGTCCGGCGACGACAATCTCAAGCTCCGTCAAGCGAGGGCAGAACACCCTGCAACAGGATCAGCAGGCACGCCAGGAGCATTACTAGCAGTCCGGCCTCCGCTCAAATCCTATCAAAGTAGCATTTGTGCCACGCGTACACAATTACACACTCAAAATACCATGGGCACAGGCGGAGGCGTAGCAGTGGCTCAGTCAACAGTACGGTATTGCTTCGTAACCTTTTCTTTCACCTTTAAGGACATGGCTTTAGTGCAGCTTCTCCAGAAGAGCCGGATTGTCGGACTTACATAGGAGAGCAAACCAAGGAGGCAACATGCTTTGTGCACAGCAGGAAATACCCAGGTGGAATCTATTTACGATCGTTATACCTGCTTTATCTATCTGTACATAGCCTGCCTCTGATAGGGTATGTCAAATAATACTATTTATCTCCGCTTAATGCATTCATTGTAAACATACGCCTAAACATATTATTCATCAATGGGAGATCATATACAGCGTCAGCTTATTATTCTTATTTGAGCATTTTTTTTCTTACAAATGTCTTTTTGCATCCGTACACTTTGGTACGTTGAGTTTGCCAGGGGTTTCTTATGGCGCCCCATAATACGGCATGACAAGTCCGAACACTTTCAACAGTGCGGCACCCCGAACTTATAGCATTATATGCATCAGCTCCAAATCATGTCTTGGATCTACAGTTGGGATAGCCCGGCTCCCTTGGTTTGGTGCCTTACGTTCCCTTATATCGGCTAAGGTAGCGCAGGGAGAACTACTACGATTGTGCCCTGGTTCTGCCGGATGAGCACCTCAGTAGAGAAAGCCGAAAACTGACCGGCATGATGTGGCGAGAGCTGGTTGCTGTTCGAGAGGTCTTAAAATCCTTAAAGATTTTTCCGCTTTAGGCGATAAATCGGCTTCGTCCGATCTAGGCGTGTATAGCGCCCCAATTCGGTCTTCCGGATTCTAGGGGCTTCGCCGAAATTTAAAATTGTAGACTTCTATGGCTAAGTGAAGGTTATAAAGCCGCATAGTCTGATTGCCTTGTTCGCTGCGTTGGACACCTCCTTAAGGGACCAAACATTTGGATAAAGAGTGTCCGGGTTATCCACGAACACCCTAGTACTGGTTACACAGGGGCGGAAGCTGACGACTGGCCTACTTTCAGAATTTTATAAACAGTCGCACAGAAGGTAATATTTTAAATAACAAAAGTGCTACATAGCGCAAGTAACTTCATCTTTTAATTACAAACATGACAGAAGTGAATTCATTCAAAAATTATGTCCTTGGTACATTCATCGGCCACGAGGCGAGCACCCTTCATAACGCCATCATGATACTTCTCGGGAACGCTATGCGGCTTGCCCTTTGGTGGACCGTCCTTCACCAGCTTCTCCACATCCAGCTTGCCCCAATGCACCTTCACACGGGCAAGGGCCCGGAGGGCACCCTCAAGGCAAACGGATCATTTGATGACTTCTAGTCATGGACAAGCATTCACCATCCACTTGATGAGGCTGAAGTTGCTGGTGGGCAGGAGCTCACCAGGCCACATCCGGACTATGAAATCCTTCATAGCCACTTCGCCGCCCTGTGGAGTTCGACCAACTACTTCAGTTGGTCACTCAGAGGCGTTGAATGTTCGGCCCCAGCATAATGGGACCAGAACAGCTTCTCCGTTGAGCTCCCCTCCTGAGCACGGTAGAACTCCGCGGCGTCCGATACGCTGCATGGCAGATCTGTGAATGCCCCTGGAGAGCTCCAGACTCGTGTAAGTAAAAGAAACGCCTCCTCCACATGTTTGCTTTGCATAAAGAATTTCTTACCCGCCGCTATCTTTTTGGCCTCCTGGATTTCCTGCTATGCCCTCTCGGCTTCGGCCTTGGTGTCTTTTATATTTATAAGGGCCTTCGCAAGCTCGGCCTCTTTTTCTTTAAGCTCATGCTCCACGGACTCGAACTTCTTGCCGAGCTCCTGGAGCTCTTCTTGTACCTCGCCCACTCAGGCCTCTTGCTTTTCGCGCTCCTTGCGTTCCAAGGCCGCCTTGTGTTCCGCCTCGGACATCGCTTTCTTGAGAGACGCCACTTCCATGGTGGCCTCTGTTACCAAACCACGACGCTTCGTCGTTAGAATAACCAATTTTATTTATACTTTACTATATGAGAGAGGGGAATCATTCACCTTTGCTCTCCTCGAGCTGCCTCCTTGTGAGGCCGAGCTCTCCCTGTGCCTGCTCCAAGTCCTGCTTTAGGCCGGCGATTTCGGCCGTACAGACAGCAGCGGCCAACAGCCCAGCCTGTTTATTCACATTCAAACTTATTGTTAGACTCCTGCGGATTATAATTGACCCTCCATTTGGTTTTTCCTTCCGAACACCAAACAGAGTATTAGGGGCTACTACCTATCGGGTGGTAATTTCACACATTTTTACTTACCTCAAAGCCTGTCAGGAGGCTGGTGCAGGCTTCGGTTAGTTCGGTCTTGGCGGACGAAACCTTCTGAATCACTGCACTCATAAGAGTACGGTGCTCTTCATCTAGGGAAGCGTCGCGAAGCGCTTCCAGCAGACAATCCGGCACCTCGGGCACAAGGGAAGTCCTTGATACAGACGGCCCTCCCTCCTAACGAGGGGCTGCCCGCCTGAGTCCGGAACCACTGAAGGATCCGGAACAATGTTCGGCTGAGAGCCCGGCTTACCGTGGCTCTCATCAACATGATCCGCGGGGATCTTGAACCCCGCGAGTCCGACGTCTGGGACGTCGCCTTGAGGCGCCTCTAGGGCCACCTCCCCCATCTCTGGGAGCCTTTGGGACAACACCTCCGTGTCGTCTGCAGGTCGAGGAGAAGTGGCCGTGGGGAGTGAGTTCATTGCTGACTCACTCAAGGACCCGTCCGAAGATGACACTTCGGGATGGGCCCTGGCCGGACTGCATACAGGTTCGACATTACAACAAAACTATGAAGCGAAATTATGATGGAGTGCGGGTACTTACAATCGCACTAGGGGCTTCTTCCTGGGCAGCCACCCTTCCTCGCTGTCGGCGGCGGTGGCGAAGTAGTCCGGAAGGGACACCTTTCCCTTCTTGGACGTCCCAGCCTCCCCCACCGGGGCAACCTTCCTCTCCCCCCCCTAGTACGGGGAGGTGGAGTTTCTTCTTGTTTCCCCCCGCTTCCGCGGGAGAAATCTGCCTCGCCATCATCAGACGACAAGGGTATGACGGCCTTGAGCCGGGGGCCTCTCCTGGTCCCCTGGTCCGCCGTCTCTGGCCCCCCATCCTTTCCGGATGGGGCAGCCTCCTCTTCTTCTTCTTCTTCCCCTTCGGGGGAGGAGTACGCCTTGTCGTCTTCGGACGAGGCTTGCGCAACCTTACGTCAGAGACCCTTTCGGGTCCCCGGGGCCTTCTTATCGGCCTTCTTCTCCGGCCCCTTATAGGGCGCCGGGACCAGCATCTTTGTTAGAAGATCATTAGTTGGGCTTTCTGGCAGCAGAGCCGGACAGTCAATCTGCTCTGCTGTCTCCACATAATCTTGCACAAATATACACGATTACTTAAGGCTCCCCCATGAATGTATTGGGAAAAACCGAATCTGGTGGCGGCCTGAGAACTCACCTGAATAGGACGCCGTGTGGCGTGGAGCCCACGGTCCTCGGATATGGGAGGAGGTACTTCAGAGGCCTTGAACAACGCCTTCCACGCGTTTTTGTGCTTCATGCCGTAGAGCCTCTGAAGCGACTGGTGTTCGGCCGGGGCGAACTCCCACAGATTGAATGCCCTCCTTTGGCACGACAGAATCCAGCGAATGAGCATGACCTGAATCACGTTGACAAGCTTGATGTTCTTGTCCTTCATGCCCTTGATGCAGTCTATGAGTCCGGTCAGCTCTGTAGATTCGCCCCATAACAGGCCCTTCTGTTCCCAGGAGGTGAGCCGCATAGGGGTTCCAGATCGGAACTCAGGGGCCGCCACCCAGTTGGTGTCGCGTGGCTCGGTGATGTAGAACCACCCCGATTGCCACCCCTTCACGGTTTGCGCAAAGGAGTCATCAAGCCAGGTGACGTTAGGCATTTTGCCCACCATGGATCCTCCGCACTCTGCTTGTTGGCCGCTCATGATCTTCGGCTTCATGCAGAAGGTTTGGAGCCACAAGCCGAAATGAGGCTTGATGCGGAGGAACACCTCGCACACAACAAGGAACACCGAGATGTTGAGGACGAAGTTCGGGGCTAGATCATGGAAATCTAGCCCGTAGTAGAACATGAGCCCGCGGACGAAGGGGTGGAGTAGAAACCCCAGTCCACGGATGAAGTGGGCAAGAAACATGACCCTCTCGTGGGATCCTGGAGTTGGAATGACCTGGCCGCCGTCTGGTAGCCGATGCGCTATGTCTGCGGCCAAGTAACCGGCCGCCCGAAGACTTGCGATGTTCTTCTCCTTCACAGTGGAAGCCACCCATTTGCCTCCTGATCTGGACATGTTTAGCTGTGCGGAGAAGACTTGAACTAGGGCGCTGGAGCTCGAGGAGGCGAGAGTGGGCAGAGGAGGAAGGAGGTGTGGGTAAGAATGGGGAACTCTTATCCCTTTATAGAGGCGATGAAAGTGGTGCGCCTCCCCACTAGCCTATTGAGAATCGCTTACTTCTCAAGCGCCACGATTGATGGCACGAGGGGATTACCCATACCTGTATTGATGAGAATCTCGTGATAAGGGGACATGATCTCTGCTTTGACAAGACGTGTCAAGGAAACCGCCTCACAATGCGCAATGTGGCTAGTTGTGAAAAAATGGTTCAAATAATGACCTGGCTGTAATGGCATGTCACGTCATCTAAAAGTTGTCAGCTGAAGTATCATTCTCTCTACGGTAGTATGTGAAGATCATTTTGTAGATCCGGACATGGTCTATGTGTTCGATAATAACCTTGGAGTATTCGGAGAAGGAACCCGCCTTGCAATGCCGAAGACAAGATTGCACGCCGGACTCATCATCATTGAAGCCTGGTTCAGGGGCTACTGAGGGAGTCCTGGGTTAGGAGGTATCTGGACAGCCGGACTATATACATCGTCCAGACTATCGAAGCGTGAAGATACAAGACTCAAGACTTCGGCCCGTGTCCGGATGGGACTCTCCTTTGCATGGAAGACAAGCTTGGCGATCCGGATATTATGTTTCCTTCCTTGTAACCGACTCCATGCAAACCCTAGCCCTCTCCGTTGTCTATATAAACCAGAGAGGATGGTCCTTAGAAGGCTGATCACAATTACAATCATACCATCATAGGCTAGCTCCTAGGGTTTAGCCTCTACGATCTCGTGGTAGATCTACTCTTGTACTACTCATATCTTCAGTATTAATCAAGTAGGAAGTAGGGTTTTACCTCCATCGAGAGGGCTCGAACCTGGGTAAACATTGTGTCCCTTGCTTCCTGTTACCATCATCCTAAGACGCACAGATCGGGACCCCCTACCTGAGATCCGCCTGTTTTGACACCGACAGCGACTTCTGTCTTTTCTTTTCTGCATTCATCAACACTGCATCAGAGTCTGAAATACCCATGCATAAAAAAACAATAGTGTGAGTATGGGTGAAGTGTGTGCACAATTAGTATAGTGTAAAGGTAGCAGATAGCAGGTCGGTGAGAAATAAATGATGGGAGACATATGATAGATCTACAACATGCATGGCACACTCAATTACTACAGGATTCTATGAAAATAACAGTCGACTAAAAGCAAATAGGTCAGTCCATTTTTTTCTACACCGTCCGATGTACAAAGAACGGGCAGATCGCCTTCTTCTACCTCCAGCCAGTCAGTGTTGACGATCTTCCTCGAAACGACACCGACCACCGGCCCAGTATTCCTCCCCTCCCTGCGCCCTCCCCTCGACCTCACCGCACCGCCGTGCTTGGCACCGCCCCCCATCCATTCAAGCCCCGCCGACCTCCAGATCGGGCGCAAGCAGCTCCTGCGCCCCACACCCCTATGATAGACACCGATGCGCCGCTTCACCTGGGAACAGGCGGACTAGGTGCTCCGCGCGCCTAAGTGGGTGCTGCTTCTTTTAATTGCGGTTCGAGTGACCCTAAATTGAAATCCAGGCGGGCTACTGACCTCTAGCAAAGGTGAAATAGTAAAAGGGAGGAAACCTTGTGCATTTAGTATCACGAAGAAGATGCAGTAAGAAGCGCTTAACTAATTTCTTTCGTGGGATGAATACGGTGTGAGCGGAGACGTAAGATTTGCACGAATAAGGGAAGAGGAGTATCTCTTTCTGCTGGCAGTGTTGTGTCCTCCTTCTGTTTTTCTGACGATCTTGTTGTTCACCGGAAACCAGAAGTTGTGGAGGACGGTGCAGCCTTGGACGAACCCATGGCCAAGTTGTTGAGTGTGGTGCGGTGGCCGTCTGTCGGCGGTGGGGAAGCAGATCTGAGGCGGCGAACGACGGTGTAGCGGGAACAGCTCCGGTGTGGTGGACGGTTGCGATAGTGGAGCCACAGCAGCGAGGCGCAGGATGGCGTGGTTAGAGTGGTTCTGGTACGGCGCACGTCGGTGTCGGCGTCGTGGAGGCAGCTCTGGCTCGGCTTCAGCTGCTAATTCCTTGAGGGCGTTGCAGTTGCGGTTGCGTTGGACGACGACGTCGGGGTACCGGCTCTAGCGTGATGGAGGATGGCGGCGGTGGATTGGCCGCTATGGGGTGGAGGACGGAGGAGGCTGGGGTTTCATGGCTGGTGGAGAGGGCGTTTTCGTGCCCATGGAGTATGAATGGGGAAACGGAGGGAGGCGGGGAACTAAGGGGGAACAACGTTTCGGTTTGAGACGCGCTTGTTTGAAATTTGGCGAAAGTTACAAACTTTGCCCCCATCTAAAATTTCGGACATATTGCGGGTTGGGGGTAGGACAGTCATGTCAAGTGTCCCAAATGTGGGCGGGATAGATTTCGGCGAGCGCATGGGTGTTTAGGCACCCACGGCGTATGAATGCTTCTCGGAGGCGGTTGAGACTGGCGTCTTGGTGAACTTACAAACCTACCCCGGTTTAGACCTTTGGACATCGGGCTGATAGGCTACACAGGCCAGAGTCAGGACAGTAATTTCCTACCACCAAAACATTAGTCTCTCGCGATTTCGGGTGACCAGAGGCCTATTTGGCGCTTCGTTCAATATTTGGGAGCAGAAGCACTAACGTTTTCGGTTTCCTTGAATTGAACTTTCAGGATTTGTCAAACTTCACAAATCTTTACTCTTGAAAATCCTAAAGCTACGATTATTTTGGAATGGAGGGGGTACATTTTAATATACATTGTACATGAGTATATATTAAAAAATATGCAACTTACCTCAGTTCATGCATGGTTCCAGGTACAATCTCCTTGGTTGCAAAAAAAAGCTAGATATGCGTATGAATATATATAGCATGTTCAAACTCACAACAAAGAATGATGCCCCCTTTTACATCTGATTTACAAATGCCATTATCTCAGGTTCAAATAGATGAATGCACTTCCTATGAATTCGAATCTTCGAAACCCCCTTTATGTTGAATTCGACATGTATTTTATTTCGTAGCTAGCAATTTGGAATGTATCCATGCAAGTGTCAAATGTATAAAGTGCTTCACACTAACAACATGGAGTGCACTAATTAATGTTTATATATGAATTGCAAAAGCATCCATTTCCTGTATTTCAAACTGCTCTCACTCTATGGATCGATAATATGAAATAAACACATGCACATGCTAGAGTTCAATAGAGTATGTGTGTCTGTTAGATCGATTTTTGTCCATACGCAAATTTGCAAAATTCATGATCTCATCCAAATATAATAATGCCATTTATATTTTAATTTAATGCGTAGAACCGCCTTTTACACGTAGATGCACTGTGCCTCGCCCCGTTCTCACAAACGCGTTATATATCTCTCTATCTAATGCATAAGTGCACACACTTTATATGCATCGGCATTTCTCTTTCACACATGCTCACAATCTCTCTCAGGGTGTCGGGGTCTCTCACGCACATGCTCTCTCTGTTTCTCTCTCTCTCTCTCTTTCTGACTACTATGTACCACTCTTTTCACTAATCTTAGTTGGAAAACACTATTTCTCTCACATGCATATATACACATGCACGGTCTCTACTAGCCCTCTATACGCACATATATGTGCCTACGTGTCTCCCGCACGCACATTATCTTTAGGCCTCTCTCGCACACATTGCCCCCCTCCCCCGACACACCTCTCTAATAGTAGTTGGCAGATATGATTTCATTATATCATTCGGTAGGATATCCCTGGCTGTTAGGCTGGATGGTAATATGAGGCAAAGTTTTACCCTAGTTCGGATCGGACCCTTGCAGTTGACGAAAGAGCCTACTCGTGGTACTGTATATTAGTGATAGGGGTGTGTACAAAGTACACGTGAATACCAGGCATTGTGCGTGTGTGTATACTATCGACGAACTAGCCCCCAAGCTTGTATAACATACTAAGGGCCTAGGGTTACAAATCATATATAGTCGGCTTATCACCAGTGGGGATAGAGTCCTCCGCGACTCTGGTAGCTTCGTGTTGTATGCCGAGTCCTCCACATGGGTCTCCGTATAACACATCTCGGTCCAACCTATATGTGGCGCAGGATGGAACCGACCCATGAGTCTTAATGTTGACCCACCACAACTAGAAATGATGTGCCCACCACACCACACACGCAATCGGCCACTAAGAAAATAAGCATATACAATAGTACAACGGTATCTAGCTCATGATACGTCTCCATATTTTGTTGATGACACTGACAGACTTTGCATTTGATGCGTGCTCCGTATTTTGTTGACGACACTTACGGTCATTGTATTTGAAGCGAAAGCACGATATGGTCACTGGACTTCAGAATAAGCTCATCACGGTCACCACATACATTTTGTCATGCTAACCAACATGTGGTTGGATGGTTAGAGGACAGTGGTTTCTCGAGCCCACCAAGGTTAAAGTCCCGGTGCTCGCATTTATCTTGTGTTAATTTCAGTATTTTTCGGTGATGTACGTTAAGTGGGAGGAGACGTTCCACTCGACTACGAGGCACCTATGGTGACTTCGTAAAATCTCAAGATCATATATGCTGGCCCACTCTCTCGAAGGTGCTCATAGGGGTAGGGTTCGCGTGTGTGCGCTTATAGCGGTGAGTGCTTGCGCGTATATATGAGCCCTTGCGTCTATACCATGTTAAACAAATACATGTCATGATTATACTGTCACCGGCTCACCCGTACAACTCCATATTTTGTTGATGACACAATCAATTGACCAGTCAAACGGCACAACTAGTGTTGCACCATCAGGGGGCGTAACCATGGGGCCCACCTGTCAGCCCGTATATGAAAGAAAGAAATGGTACTTTGATTCTGTACTATGTTAATAAAATAGGAGTACATTTTAGGGTGATCATACGGTCACTTGCTCACCATACAGCTCCATAATTTGTTGATAACACGATCAATTGACCGGTCAAACGGTCCACATTCAGTAGCGCACATTACCATTGGGCCCACCCGTCAGCGCGTATATGAAGGACATAAATGGTAATAAACTAGTGGTTGGTGGGTATTTGAAGTCGTGAGACCTCTGGTTAGCAGTCACTGGTGGTTGGGGGCGTTCATTGGGCGGTGGGGTGGGGATCCCCGGAGAAAAA